>NC_067423.1:30519170-30819170 GCF_009764475.1 Pristis pectinata | reverse complement strand
ATTAGGATAGCTGAGAGCAAATGAAATAAACATGCATGGATTTGGAATCGGGAGATACACAAACGTGGAAATAACCATCTGAAGTGATGGTGCAGATAAGTGGGCCAAAGCTCATCTTGGAGTTGTACATGACCCAATGGTGACCCAATGAACCTTGATTTTAATGGGGGCTGAAGACAATGCCTTTGTTCTTCTCACTAATTAATTGGATGAAATTTTCTGCTGAAAGTTGAATCATCGATCTGGCAATTAAATGACATTTTAAAGGAGAAATAGAGGGCAACGTCAGAGGCAAAATATGGGAATGGGTGTAGAAGCAGAGACATCATTTTCCTTCCTGTCACTACCCCACTTGGGCTAAATTTCCTCAACCTAATCCTGAAATTGGGTCTTCCTTTAGTTTCTCTGCTGCCTTCCTTCATGCCTCCTGCAGCCCATCCTGTCCACAGTTCTGCTACAGGTGAATACATGGCTAAGTACTGTTGAATGTGTGGCAAAAGAGCTGGTGAAGGAGGGTGGGCTTCAGATACGTGGATCATTGTGCCCTCTTCCAGGGCAGGTGGGAACTGTAGATGGAGGGGTTGTACCTCGACTGAAGTGGCATCAATATCCTTGCAGGAAGGTTTGCTAGTGCTACTTAGGAGGGTTTAAACTGGCATGGCAGGGGATGGGAAACAGAGTAATAGGTCAGCAAGTGAAAAGATTGAAGTGAAGGTAGGAGTTAGATCAAGTATGTCTAATAGGGAAAAACAGGCAGGGCCAGGTTAATGAACACCATGGGTCTGATGTATATTTATTTCAATGCAAGGTATATTTACAGGCAAGGCAGATGAACTTAGAACATGCATTAGTACGTGGTACTACGATGTTGCCAGTACAGAAAATTATTGACTGAAAGGCAAGAATGATAGCTCAGTGTTCCAGGGTTTAGATGTTTCAGATGTGATATAAAGGAATGTTAAGTGGGGGTGGGGGGGTACACTATTGATCAGGGAGAATATGACAGTTGCACTTAGAGGAGACATCCTGGAGGGTTAATTCAGTGAGGTTATGTGGGTAGAGCTCAGGAGTAAGGAAGGTGCAATCACTATAATAGGGTTATATTACAGGCCTCCCAAAAACCAGCAGGAGGTGAAGGAACAGAAATGAAGGAACAGAAATGAAATCAGATCATGGAGATCTATAAAAACAACAGGTTATTGTAGTCCAAGGTTTTAATTTCCCCCAGTATTTACTGGGACTCCCTTAGAACCAATGGCTTAGATGGAGCAGAATTTGTTAGGTGCATTCAGGAGGGCTTCTTGAAATATCTTGTACATAAGCAGTATCCAGGGAAGGGGCAATACTAGATTGTACATTGGGAAATGAGCCTGGCCAGGTAATTTAATTTCAGTGGGAGAGCATTTTAAGGACAGTGATCACAACTCCACAAGTTTTAAAATAGCTATGGATAAGGATAAGACAAGACCTCGAGGCAATGTACTAAATTGGGGAAAGGCTGATTACAACAATATTAGGCAGGAGCTGGGGAGAGTAGATTGGGAACACATGTTATTGGGTAAATCCACATCTGACATAAGGGAGTCTCTTAGAGACCAGCTGATTGGGATTCAGGACCAGCATGTTCCTGTGAAGATGAAAGAAAGGGATGGCAAGATTTGCGAATTTGGGAAGTGAGTTCAGTAAAAAAGTAGAAGGAAGTTTATGTAAGGTTCAGGAGTCTGGATCTTTATCCCACTTCAGCAGTCTGGACCGAAACTGAAAATGGGATAAAGCCCTTGAGGAGTATAAAGGAAGCAGGAAAGAACTTAATAAATCAGGAGAGCCAAAAAGTGGCCATGAAATGTCCTTGGCAAATAGGATTAAGGAAAATTCCAAGGCATTTTATACATATGTTAAAAATAAGAGGGTCGCTAGGGAAAGGCTAGGTCCACTCAAGGACAAGGGAGGAAGTTTATGCCTGGAGCCAGAGGAAATGAGTGAGATACTAAATGAGTATTTTGCATTGGAATTCACTAAGGACAAGGACATGGATGATGGTGAAATCTGGGAGGGATATATGGACATTTTAGGGGATGTTAATATTAAGAAGGAGGAGCTATTGGGTCTCTTGAGAAACATTGATACATCTCCAGGGCCCGATGGATCTATCCCGGGATACTGAGGAAGGCAGAACAGGATATAGCTGGGGCCTTGGCAGAGACCTTTGTATCCTTTTTAGCCACAGGTGAGGTTCCAGAAGACTGGAGAAGAGCCATTATTGTTCCTTTGTTTAAGAAGGGCAATCTGGATAATCCAGGAAATTATAGGCCAGTAACTGTTCGATCAGTTATAAGGAATTTATTGGAGAAGATTCTTAAGGGCAGGAGTTACTCGCATTTGGAAAGGCATGGACTTATTAGGGATAGTCAGCAATGTTTGTGCAAGGGAGGTCACATTTCACAAACTAGATTGAGTTTTTGAGGAGGTAACAAAAATGATAGATAAGGGAAGAATGGACGTTGTCCACATGAACTTTAGTAAATATTTGACAAGTTCCCTCATAGTAGGGTGTTCCGGAGATTGAGTCACATGGGATCCACAGTGAGTTGGTAGGTTGGATTTAAAATTGGCTTCATCAGAGGTTAGCAGTGGAGGGGTGTTATTCTGACTGAAGGTCTGTGACCAGTTGTGATTTGCAAGTGGTCTGATTAGCAAGATGGCAGGAGACACAAAAATTGGTGAAGTTGCGGATAACGAGGAAGGTTGTTGAAGGATACAACAGGATATAGATCAGTTGAAAATTTAGGCAGAGAACTGGCAGATGGAGTTTAATTCGGACAAGTGTGAGGTGTTCACTTTGGGAGGTCAAATGCAAGAGGTAAGTATACAGTAAATGGCAGAACCCTTATGGGCACTGATGTACAGAGGGATCTTGGAGTGCAAATCCATAGCTCCCTGAAAGTGGCAACACAAGTAAATAGGGTGGTAAAGAAAGCCTATAGCATGCTTGCCTTCATCAGTTGGGTTGTTGAGTATAAAAATCGGGAAGTCACGTTGCAGCTATGTAAAACTTTGGCTGCACCATGTTTGGAGTATTGTGTCCAGTTTTGGTTGCCACATTACAGGAAGGGTGTGGAGGCTTTGGAGAAGGTACAGAAGAGGTTCACCAGGAGGTTGCCAGGATTGGAGAGTATTAGCTATAAGGAGAGGTTGGACAAATTAGGATTGTTTTCACTGGAGCATGGGAGGCTGAAGGGTGACCTGAAAGAAGTATATAAAATTATGAGAGGCATAGATAATCAGGGTCTTTTTCCCAGGAAGGAAATGTCAAATAATAGGGGGCATAGCTTTAAGGTGAAAGGGGGAAAGTTTAAAGGAAATTTATGAAGCAATTTTTTCTGCACTGAGGATGATAGGTACTAGGAAAGCACTTCCAGGGGAAGTGGTAGAAGCAGATATGATAGCAATGTTTTAGAATTATTTAGACAGACACATGAACGGGCAGGGAATAGAGGGATATGGACATTGTGCAGGCAGATCTGATTAGTGTAGATTGGCAATTTGGTCAGCACGGACATGGTGAGCCGAACGGCCTATTCCTGTGCTGTACTAATACTCACCTCGCTCTCCCTTTGCTCTACTTCTTCCAAACTGGCTACTCCACAGCATCCATTTCAGGATCCCCAATCAATGACAACAAGGTCCATAAGGACTTTTTCAGAAGTTAATATGAGCAAACAATTATGACCATGATGGACATAATGAAGCAGCTGTAAGCAGCAAGGGTCTTCACTGAAACAAAATGCCAACGTAAGGTATGCCGTGTACTTGGTAGACTGGTAACTGCACGATTGTTGTAGTAAATGGAGAGCTAAATTATTGAAATTTTAATAAAGGAGTAAGATTTTTTTTCTGGGAATGGAGACAGAAGGAAGGAGGAAGAGAATGTGGGTTGAGGGGAACAGAAGGAAGTCATCAGTGACAGACGTCACGTTGATTGAGACCAGGTGAGTGGCAAGGCCATGTGAAAAGTCAGGATAAATGTGTAACTGTGAAGATTCTTCTGCACTAAAAGATAGTCATGTGCAAGGAGACTGCCATATTTACCAGAAATCGTTGTTGTTGATGATGTGTTGAGAGTTGTTGTTTGAAGCTCACAGCAAACTCTAATTTGATAGTCAGAACATAACTTGACCTCCTTCGATTTCCTTTGGGTGACTCTGCAGATCAGTCCTATGTTTTTGTCACAGGTCACGTTCTCTGTTAATTCATTTCGTGGATGCTCAGGATAATCAAAAACTTGGCACTGAATTTCAGTAATTGTAAAGGAAGAGGAAGGACACAGATCATCACGCCTGGGGTCCAGTAATTCAGCATCACCTGGACTGTCCAGAGAAGGTGTGTGGTCATTAAACCAAGAAGACCAGACACCATTACACCTCTCCTCTGGAAAATAAGAAACCAAGGTTTAATTAAACTTCCTTCAATTGTTAATTAACAAGAAGTACAAAAAAAGCAAAATAATATTTCTAAATTTGATGTCATTTCCATACATGAGTGAAATACTAATCCTAATTGCACAATTTTGGAAAGAACATGTAGTCAGCAATGATATCGGACACTATAACGGATTAAGAATCAGGTTTTTTCTCTATGTTAGCATTCCACACCTCATTTGAAATATCAGTGTAGATTTTCCTCTGTCGATAATGCAAGGCACAGGGAGTGTGGTAGCACATTAGACTGTGGGGAGATAAAATCCTAAACTAGAATATACTCTGGAAGCTGCCTGTCTCAATTTTCCAGTGGGCATTGAAACACGCTCTGGACCTCTGCTGGAAGTGATAAGACAATGCAGGCAGTCATGTTTATTACCTTACAGGATTTGAGACGAGAAGCATGATTAAGAAGCAGAGTTTATTTCAGCACTTGGCAACTGAAACATTGTGACAACTGTTTCTGGATCATTTCTTGCTCGTGTAGAAATTCGACTAGGCTCTTCCTAGCGTTGCATTTGTGATCTCCATGTCAATCAAAAATCAAATCACATCATTCTAGTTCAAAACCCATTTGGAGTATTGGAAGGGGCAGACCAATTGGTCAGGGAGTACCCATTGTTGGGAATTCTCAGGACCGTTGTGTCTTCATAGAGTAACACTGGAATGTGATCCCACTAAACTATTTGCCTTTCATCCTTCTGCCTCCCTCCCCACAACTGTGTCTAACATCTACCTGATCTAATAACTTCAGTTGGACTTAGCAGCCCAGGCCCTTGAATTGCAATCCACCAAGAACTAATGGGGACCTCAGTCTCCAAACACTTCCAGCCCCCAAATATTCCTTACACTAGGCTCCTGACACTAGTCCCTAGTCAAGCTTACATCCCCAGTTTGCTCTCACCACACATTCACAACCACTAAGACCCAACTCCATATCAGCACCTGATTTTCAGTTATGAGAGTGAACAAAACCTACTCCATAATTCCTGAAATTTAGAACATGTCTTCAGTCAAAGATCACAGCAGTGGGCCCACTCCTGACACTGTCGATGATGCACCAATGACAAGAACCAACTAACACACCACTTGAGGTGCACTGTTTTAGCATTCAATGGCAAGTATTTTTGATAACTGAAAAAATAATGGAATTCCTGTTCCCACTTGGAGCTTTAATTTCTCAGGTCACAAGTCATGATTATGTTTGTGGAAATTCACGTACATTGTTAAATAATCTGTTTACAGATTATTTGATTATTCTCAACTCTCAATTAACACCCACCTTCCGTGAAAACTATCGCAAGCAAATAATGCCCTGAAAGTTGCCACAATTTTCAACATAAAGTTTAGTGCTAGAATCATGTTAAAGTAAACAATTAGGAAGTATTATCTGAGACAGATAAATAAAGGTTGTACTTTGCTGCTTTCTGAATGACACAGCCAATCATAAACACAGTTTAAAAATTGAATCCTTGTGCAGACAAACTTGGTGCAAAGTATAAGCCTCTGTCACTTACTAGTGGAGAAGCTGGCACTTGATATGGTTGTTGGCACTACCACTGTTGTTGATATTACTTCTATAAAACAGAAAAGATGACTCAGTTACTTAGAAAATGAGAGCTCTCATGTTGGCAAAATTTGTGGCTATACAACGAGTGAGTGACAACAGGTTGATGAGTTGAAGTCAGTACCTCTGTCATTGATGTCATTTCTATAGATCAGGAAAAGTCAGCCAAGAACACTGCACACCAAGTTTCTGTGTGCCTGTGTTGAGTTTAAAGACATTCATGCCCCCCAACAGCCATTCCAAAATGAACAAAAAAGGGGAGGGAAACAATCAGCCGGTGTAGGTTTGGTATAATGCAGGCTGCCTGCTAATTATTCTCATTTCAGCATCAGTTCTGTGCAAACTGCATGGATCATTGGCTAATGGATCAGCTGGATCCAAAGCTGAGTGAACCTCTTTCCAGATAAGGCTAGACTGCACAGCTCAAAACTCAAATGTTCCTCTTAAGGGGAAGGTGAATTATGGCTGGAGTTCATTAACTGAAGTTGTCCTGTAAATCAGTGAAAAGTGACAGAACAAGACTCATACCAAACATTCAAATGCCTACCATACCCTCATGCACTAATCACTACTGAGAGGCTCACATCTGCCAGCCATTCAACAATGACACATATCTCACTTTGAGCTTGAGATGTCAGGCACATATATTGAAAATATGGGTGTGGAAGTTTGTGAATATCACAAAATGTCAAATTCACTTGCATCTCAACCCACTAAATGCAATGATGGCAAAGAAGTTTTTTTATATGTTGCCCCAGAAGTTACAAAATGCCACCATGAGAAGCATGTACTCTGAGAGCAAACAATGAAGAAAGAAAAGTTGAGATTAGGGAGTGAAATCAATATTGTGCTGATGCAAGAACAAAAGGACCAGATGTAGAAGCAGGCCATTTGGCCCCTCATGCCTGTTCCATCTTTCAATAAGATTATTCTAATCTTTTACTTCTGCGACTCTTTCCCGCACTAATTGCATATCCCATGATTGCATTCATAACCAAAAATCTATTGACCTCTGTTTTAAATATACTCAATGACTGAACAGCCTTACTAGGCAGAGATTTTCAAAGATTCACTACCCTCTGAGTTTATACCCTTATATCTGCACACTCTCTCTCTTCCCAAGAGACTCTTGGTATTGTTACATCTTTTACAACCATGCACAATTGCAATGTACATTCTCTTCAATTTTGGAACTATCCCAGACCAGCATTCTCTCCCCAACTGTTTAGTTTAAAGCCACATTTACAGATCAGCTTGTTCAATTTGTTATGATATTGGTCCCAGCCCTTCTCAAGTGAAATCTGTCCTCATGGAACAGTTCCCTCTCTCCATAACAATGATGGCAATTTGCAATAAATTGAAATCCATTTCATTCACAGTAATCTTTGATCAACGGATTCAAGTTTCTGATCTCATTGATCCCATGTCGATTTATTCCAGAGGTTACTACATTTGTGGTTCTACTATTTAATTTTGACCTCATTCTGCTCATCTCCTTCAGTGGAACTTATACCGTTGACCTATGTTGTTGGTTCCCACATGGAGCACAACTAGGTTTCTCTTCATCTATTTAAAGTTCCTCTCCAACCTCGAGGTGACATTCTTAACCCTGATACCAGGCAGGCTCTACAGCTTTCAGGACTCTAACCCCATCCCCTCCAAGTATACCGTTCCATGTAACTACTGCATTCTTTTTCCCTCCCACAATTTGAAGAGCTCCCTATACCATGGTGCTGGGTTCAATTTTCTCATTCTCCCTGTGGTATTAACTCATCTATGTAGGCTGTGAGAATTTCACACTGGTTGAATAAGTACAGGAACTGAGGCTCCTCCAATGCTACCTTCTGGACCTCCATAGGAATCTATCTCACTCATAGTCACGACCTCTTGTCCATCTTGACTGCCCAATTCTGCAGTACTTTTGCTAAGATGCAAGACTTCCTCTCTATCCATGATACATTGCAATGTCCAAATCACAGACACTGCATTCAGTGGGTAATGCACAGTACCTTAAAACAAAACATATGATTTAGAAAACAAGCAGCAGAAGTTTGGATAATCTCAAGACTGCGGAGGGTACAAGTGTGTGGTGGAATAGCCAAGCTTAGCTGAAGCACTGATGAATGTATCAGCAGAGACAGAGAGTTAGAATTGAGCAGTATTGTACAAAATGCACTGCCAGCTTCAGCCATTGCTCATTTCACCACATCCCTGGCATTCATCCACCAACACTCTCAATCAGGATCAACACCTGAAGTTATCATAATCTTAAATCAGTACTGCAAGCCTCATATCACACAGTTTCCTAATATAGTCTGCCATTCCATGTGGACATGCTGCTCACTCAGAGTTTTGTGTATTGGAGGAGCATATGGTAAACTTGTCTATCAGAGTTAGTGGGCATTTTAAAACTTGCTGCACTTCTGTTCAATTCCCAACTTGCATTCGCTTCCATTCAATGTCATGTTAGCAACAAAATTTCCTAAATATTGCCCTTTAAGATGCAACATTATTCTAACGATGCCATCCTTTCTAAAGCAATCAATTAGAAAGAATAATCTGACACAGAACCAGAGCCATATTTTCTTACCTGCTCATTGACAGAAGTAATGAATCAGGCACCCTTGGAGACTGACTGTGCAAGTTATAAACCCACTGTCACTCACCTGCTACGTAGCTGGTAGTAGATGATGTTGTGGTTAGTATCTCCGTCAGTGGAGTTGTTTCTAAAGGGAAAAACAAAGGATTTAAATTACACAGTGAGATTCTATGAATTTGCATCATTCAAAGGCTTACTTTTCTGCTACACATTTGCAAGCAGAAAGAAATCCTTGGCTAATGTGTCTGTGGTGCATAGAAACATGGTAAATAACAGTAGGAGTAGATAATTTAGCCTTTTGAGCCTGTTCTGCCATTCAATGTGGTCATGGCTGGTTATCTATTTCTCCCCATCCCCTTTGAGAACTTTGGGACTAGAAGTTTGTCTGTTTTATTAAATATATTCAGTGACTGGGGCTCCAAAGCTTCCTGTGGAAGCAAATTCCACAGCAATACATATTCTCACTTTACCTTCTGGAAGCACATAATCATGAGCAACAAACAATCTGCTAGAGGAACTCAGCAGGTCGAGCAGTATCTGTGGAGGAAAGAAATTATCGATGTTTCCTGTCGAAATCCTGCATCAGGACTCAGGGTTGCAGGACTTGTGAAGTGGTGAGATCTTATAAGGCCTCAGTCACCAAACCCATCCCCCTGCCCCCGCCCCGTAAAACTGTTCAATCCCAGGTCCCTCACACCTCTTCTAGATGAAGTTTACTATCCCAAGTCTGCTCCCAACAACACAGACCCCTGACTGCCTCTGTGATTTTGTGATAATGTGTTATGGAAACATGCAGCACCTGCTCCCTAACCACAGAAACTCCATGCCTTGTCTTTGGCTGAATGACGAGGCAGTGGACCCACTCCTGAAACTGCTAATGATACACTACTGACCACCTCGACTTGCTCACTGTTTGGGGTGCCCTGCTTCAGCAATAAGTGACAAGTATTTTCAAAACTGAGGATATGTTGTTTTATCAAAATGAACAAAAGAATACCTCTTCCATTTCAGAGCTTCACTCTCTGGGAAGACATATCATGAATGTCCTTGTGGCAATTCATGTACATCACTGAATAATCTGTCAACTGGTGACAAACTCAGGTGAAACCAGTCTTAGAAACATAATTCTCAACAAGCTGTCTGGCATTTACAACAGAAAATCCAGTGCTGGATTATTTCTAAAACTTACAATTAGAAAAGAATGTCTGGGACAGATTTGTGAAAGTTTTAGTTTGCTGCTTTCTGAATAACACACCCAATAGAACATAGAACATTACAGCACAGTACAGGCTCTTCAGCCCACGATGTTGTGCCGACATTTTATCCTGCTTGAAGATCTATCTGATCCTTCCCTCTCACAAAGCCCTCCATTTCTCTATCATTCATGTGGCTATCTAAGAGTCTCTTAAATGTCCCAAATGTATCTGCCTCAAAACCTCTGCTGGCAGTGCGTTCCATGCACCCACCATTCTCTGTGTAAAAAACTTACCCCTAACATCCTCCTTATACCTTCCTCCAATCACCTTAGAATTATGGCCCCTCATGTTAGCCATTTTTGCCCTGGGAAAAAGTATCTGACTGTCCACTTGATCTATGCCTCTTATCATCTTGTATTCTTCTATCAAGTCACCTCTCACCCTCCTTCTCTACAAAGAGAAAAGCCCTAGCTAACCTATCCTCATAAAACATGCTCTCCAATCCAGGCAGCATCCTGGTAAATCTCCTCTGCACCTTCTCGAAAGCTTCTACATCCTTCCTATAATGAGGTGACCAGAATTGAACACAATACTCCAAGTGTGGTCTGACCAGAGTTCTATAGAGCTGCAACATCACCCCACAGCTCTTGAACTCAATACCCCGACTAATGAAGACCAACACACCATACGCCTTCTTAACAACCCTATCAACCTGCACAGCAACCTTGAGGGATCTATGGATGTGGACCCCAAGATTCCTCTGTTCCTCCATACCACTAAGAGTCCTGCCATTAACCTTGTATTCTGCCTTCAAATTCAATCTTCCAAAGTGTATCACTTCACACTTTTCTGGGTTGACCTCCATCTGCCACTTCTCAGCCCAGCTCTGCATCCGATCAATGTCCTATTATAACTTACAGCAACCTTCTACACTATTCACAACACCATCAACCTTCATATCATCAGCAAACTTACTAACCCACCCTTCCACATCCTCATCCAAGTCATTTATAAAAATCACAGAACAGATCCCTGTGGAACACCACTGGTCACTGACCTCCAGGCAGAATACGCTCCATCTACCACCACCCTCTGTCTTCTATGGACGAGCCAAATCTGAATCCACACAGCCAAGTTTCCCTGGATCCCATGCCTCTTGACTTTCTGAATGAGCCTTCCATGAGAAACCTTATCAAACGCCTTACTAAAGTCCATGTACACCACATCCACTACGCTACCTTTATCAATGTGCTTTGTCACATCCTCAAAGAATTCAATTAGGCTCATGAGGCACAACCTGCCCCTCGCAAAGCCATGCTGACTGTCTCTAATCAGCCTATGCTTCTCTAAATGCCCATAAATCTTGTCTCTAAGAATCTTCTCCAGTAAGACTCACTGGTCTGTAATTCCCAGGGTTATCCTGACTCCCTTTCTTAAACAAAAGAACAACATTTGCCACCCTCCAATCATCTGTCACTACTCCTGTCGCCACTGAGGATGCAAAGATCATTGCCAAAGTCACAGCAATCTCTTCCCTTGCTTCCCGTAACAACCTTGGATATATCCTGTCCAGCCCTGGTGACTTATCTATCCTAATGTTTTTCCAAAAGTTCCAGCACATCCTCTTTCCTAACGTCAACATGCCTTAGCGTATCAGACTGTTGTATGCTATCCTCACAAACATCAAGGTCTCTCCCTCTGGTGAATACCAAAGCAAAGTATCTTTTAAGGACCTCCCCTACCTCTTCTGACTCCAGGCACATGTTTCCTCTTTTATCCCTGATTGGTCCTACCCTCACTCTAGTCATCCTCCTATTCTACACATACGTGTAGAATGCCTTGGGGTTTTTTTAATCCTGCTTGCTAAGGCCTTCTCATGCCCCCTTCTAGCTCTCCCAAGTCCATTCTTAAGCTCCCCCTGGCTACCTTGTAACTCTCCAGAGCTCTGTCTGATGCATGCTTTCTAAACCTTAGGTAAGCTTCTTTCTTTCTCTTGACAAGATATTCTACGTCTCTTGTCAACCACGGTTTCTTCACTCCACCATCCTTACCCTGCCTCAATGGGGCAAACAATCCAGAGCCCCCTGCAAGTACTCCCTAAACAACCTCCACACTTCCGTTGTGCTCTTCCCCAAGAACATCTGTTCACAACTTTTGCTCCCAAGTTCCTGCCTAGTAGCATCATAATTCCCCCTCCCCCAGTTAAATACTTTCTCATATCATCTGCTCCTATCCCTCTCCAAGGCTATGGTAAAGGTCAAAGAGATATGGTCACTGTCTCCAAAATGTTCTCCCACCAAGAGATCAGAAACCTGATCAGTCTCATTGCCTGGTACCAAGTCCAGTATGGCCTCTCCTCTAGTCAGCCTGTCCACATGCTGTGTCAGGAATTCTTCCTGGCTACACCTAACAAATTCTGCCCCATCTATCCCCTTTACACTAAGAAGGTGCCTATCAATATTAGGGAAGTTGAAATCACCCATGACAACAACCTTGTTATTTTTGCACTTCTCCAAAATCTGCCTCCCAATCTGCTCCTCAGTGTCTCTGCTGTTATTGGGGGGTCTGTAGAATACTCCCATTAGAGTGATTGCTCCCTTCCTGTTTCTGACTTCTACCCACACTGGCTCAGTAGATGATCCCTCCAGGATATCCTCCCTTCCTACAGCTGTGACACTGTCCCTGATCAGCAAAGCCACTCCATCACCTCTTTTACCTCCGTCCCTATCCCTTTGGAAATATCTAAACCACAGAATATCCATCAGCCATTCCTGCCCTTGTGACAGCCAAGTCTCTGTAATGGCCATCATATCGTAGTTCCATGTACTTACCCATGCTCTCAGTTCATCACCCTTGCTCTTGATACTTCTCACATTAAAGTAGTCACACTTCAGCCCATCCAACTGACTGTAATTTTGCCCTTTCAACTGCCTGTCCTTCCTTAGTCTTTCCACACGCTGCATCTACTTGTACACTAAATGCACCAACCTCTGACCTATCAGTCGGGTTCCCATCCCCCTGCTGAACTAATTTAAATCCTCACCAACAGCTGGAGCAAACCTGCCCTCAAAAATATTGGTCCCCTTCCAGTTCAGGTGTAACCTATCCCTTTTGTGCAGGTTGTACCTTCCCCAGAAGAGATCCCAATGATCAACAAATCTGAAACCCTGCCCCCTGCACCAACTCCTCAGCCATGCATTCATCTGCCAAATCAACCTATTCTTACCCTCACTGGTGCGTGGCACAGGCAGCAATCCAGAGATTACTACCCTTGAGGTCCTGCTTATCAGCTTCCTACCTAACTCCATATATTCCCTCTTCAGGACCTCATCTCTTTTCCTACCTATGTCATTGGTGCCAATATGTACCATGACCTCTCGCTGTTTGCCCTCTCCCTTCAGAATATTGTGGACCAGATCAGAAATGTCCCTGACCCTAGCACCCTGGAGGCAACATACCATCCAGGAGTCTCATTCACATCCATGGAATCTCCTTACTATTGAATCCCCTATCACTACCATTCTCCTCTTCTCCCCCCTTCCCTTCTGCGCCACACACCAGGCTCAGTGCCAGAGACCTAATTCCAATGAATTAGAACTCAGAGTTCTTGTGTAAACAAACTTGGTACAAGGTATAAACTGCTGCCTCTTACCAGCTGCATAGCTGCTTGTTGAGGTAGTTGTAGTCAATACCTCTGTTGTTGAGGTTGTTTCTGGAGATCGTGAAAAGAATTACAGTCAGCTACATACACTGCTCGCCTGCGTTGGGTTTAAAGACCTTTAGGTTGAAACTGATGCTCCCCAAGGCACAGGGAGAGAGAAACACAATCAGTCAGCTCAGGTTCATTATAATGCAGACAGCAGACCAAGATTGTGCTGACTGCTAATTATTCTCATTTTAGCTTCAGGTCTGTGCAAACTGCATGGATCATTGGCTAATGGATCAGCAGGGTCCAACACTGAGTGAAACTCATTCCGGTTGAGGCTAAACTGCACTGCTTAAAGCTCAAAAGTTCCTCTTAAAGGAATAGCACATTGGCTGGGGTTCTCCAAGTGAAGGCTTTCCTGGAAATCAGTGAAGATTAGGGATAAATGTGTTCCAAGGAAGTTGGATGTTGTGCTGGGGTCTCAAAGCATTAGGATTAAATGGGAAGAGATACATTCTACTCTCAGGCTGGGAGAGCTTGTACGTTATGAGAAAACTGGAGGTAACCCTGGAAGACAATGCCAGTATGTAGCTCCAAGGATTTATGTAAAGCAAGACAAGAAGTTCCACGCTCAAGTTCAATCAATAGATGTTCTCAATGCTATATCTGAAGAACTGCATCACTGGACTCTGGCCATGTTCAATTCATCACATCTATCATTCATCTAACAACAATCTCAATCAATCAAGACTCATACCAAACATTCAGATGCTCCACCACACCCTCATGCACTAAACACTACTGGAAGCCTCAGATCTGCCAGCCATTCAACAATGACACATTGCTAGGGCCATATATTAATAATTTCAATTGTGTTTAATTCCTATTGCAAATGCTAATCCACTAAATGCAATGTTGGCATCAGAGTTTCTTAAAAGCTGCCTTGTAGGTTAAAATGATGCCCAGAGATATACAGTATGTACTTTAAGAGCAAACACTGAAGAAAGAATAACTGAGATAGAGGAGTGAAAGAAATGTTGTGCTGAACGCAAAAACATAAGAAATAGAAGCAGGAGCAGGCCATTTGGCCACATCGCTGCTCCACCATGAGATAATATCTCTAACTTCAGCACCACTTCCCTGCACTAATTCCATTTCCCTTCGTAACTGAAAATCTGTTGATCTCTGCCTTAAATACACTTTGTGACTGAGTGTCAACAGCACATCTGCAGGGAGATTTCCAACGATTCACTACCCTCTGGGTGAAAACCTTTCTCTCCATTCTCATTCCTGAATGACCAATGTCTTACTTTGAAGCAGTGAAGTCTCAGTTCTGTTTCTGGATATTTCAGATGTGAAGCTTCGTCCCTACATCAACTGTGTTAAACCCGATAAGAATTTTGTTTGTTTCATTGAAATCACCCCTCATTCTTCTGAATTCAGGAGTGTGCAGGTCTAATCTACTTAATCTCTACTCAGACAACAAAGTCCCCTCTTCTCCCAATCATAAGAGGGATAAATCAGGTGAACCTTTGTTGCATTACACCCACTGTATTTCCTAAGGGAGGGAAACAGCCCACTGCAAAGCTTTCCAGGTGCCATGAGACATGATTACTCTTGTACTGAAATCCTTTCTATAAAGGCCAACATGCTGCCTCCCTTCTTAGTGCTGTGAAGAAAGACATGTAATATTTCTTCAATTTATTTGTCATTTCCTTATTTCTCCATATAACTTCTCCTGAATCTGAAAGGGACCCACAAAAATGGGAGTTAAGCTTTTTTTCTTTTCAAGGTATCACAGAAGTTTTTTTACAATATGCTTTTATGTTGTTACTAGATACTTTCATAATCTGCTTTCCCTTTCCAATTTCCTGATCCTTCTTTGCTGAAATCTGAAATTTTCCCAATCCTCAGGCTTAATTAAAATAACAAAATATCTACAAATGCTGGGAATCTGAAATAAAAAGAGAAAATGCTGGAAAAACCTCAGGTCAGGCGACATGTGTAGAAAGAGAAACAGATTAATATTTTAGGTCAAGGTCCATTCACCTTAACTGGGAAAGAGAGAAGGGAAGTTAGATTTAAGTTGCAGTAATGGTGGGAGAGGGATGGACGGGGCAGATCTCTGATAATAGCAAGGCTAGCCAGGGTTGCTGTGGTGATAAGCTGTTGATGGAGCCAAATGATAGCTGCTATCATTAATCTATTAGAGATTTTATCATTATCTTATTATAGAAATTATCAAAAAGTTTTTTGATTCCTAATAGACATCAAAAGAAATAGTGATGAGCCCTGAACCAGTGCTAGAAATAGTGAGCAATTGTTAGGGATTTACAGTTGAACCTGCATGATAGAGTGAATGAATTGACTGCTTGACCCTCTCTTATTTGTTGATATTGTTTTACATTCTCAGCATCAATAGTAAGCAAATTGTTTCAGATAACTGAAACATTTTATTTGCAATGACTAATATATCTTCCTCACCTGGAACTTCCCTTCCTGGGGCATGTGTCAAGAATTTGGTCATGGAAGTTTATGTAAATTAATGTGTCAGTTGGTGCCCAATTCCTGATTTGCCTCATATTCCACCAAAGGTGAAAGGTATAAACAGTAATCACTCACCTGGTATGTAGCTGGTGGTGGATGTTGTTGCAGTCTGTATCTCTGTCGGTGATGTTGTTTCTGTATTGCAGAAAAAGAAATACCTTTAATTCTATAACACTGCTCAGTAAGGTTTTGTATCAGAGTTTGTACTAAGTGTATTGACTTTCCATGTGGCTAAGTTAAAAATATATCCTTTATGTATCTGTTAACAACATGTTGGTTTATAGTGATCTGTTTCCTCACTTGGCAAATACCAAAGGGGCTACCCAGATATTTGGTGTCAGTTGGTAACAAATTCTTTACTTGCATCCCATTCCACTAAATATTGGGTTACGAGCACACTTTCCTCAAAGCTGCCCTCTTGGTTCCAATATACAGACAGATCAGTGACTAAAAACATTTCTGGCATTAATATTTTGAAGGGATGATTTGAAAAAGTGAAGGATGCACTTTGTCTCTTTCTCAGTGACAGACTACATGGAGTTAGAAAACAATGCACAACTGGACATGGTACAAAATGTAAGTCACTTGTTGTGAAGCTGGTGCTTGATGCACTTGTAGTAAGTTCCTCTATTGGTGATGTTGATTCTGTGGAGCACAAAATATTTCAATCAAAATATTACACTGCCTCTTGAATCTGTGGGTCTGTATCAGATTGAACAACTTGCTTTTTTGCTGCTTGTAATCAAACTAAAGGATAAGTGTAAGGATAGAATCTGAGTTAGTTTGTGGACAGTACATTGCCTTATTAGGCAGGCAATCCTATGCTTGCCCAGGAGGTGAAGGCAAAAGAACCATAGATTCATACAGCACAGAAACAGGCCCTCAGCCTACCATGTCCATACTGACTATCTAGTTCTTATCTATACTCTTCTCATTTACCAGCACTTGGTCTGTGGCCTTCAATACCTTGGTGATTCAAGTGCTCATCCAGATACTTCTTAAACATTGTGAGGGTAACTGACTCCACCATCCACTCTACTATACTTCATGATATGGCAGTTGCACAATTTAGTAGAATATCAAAGCTGTCCAATGTTTGATAGCATTGCTTGTTTATGTCCAGCATTTTGCTACATTCCCGCACTGCAATCATTGAAAGATCAAGTGCATAATTTTAAGTTGCCTAGAAAGGAGAGATGGGGATGGTGGAGTTGGTGGGTGGGGTGGGGTGGGGTGGGGAGGGGAGGGGAGGGAGGAGGTTCGATGGATTCACAGGACTTGAACATGACTGAACAACATGGATTACTCATTCCCAGTTGAAGAAGAGGTTAACTGAACCATCCTCTTAATCTGCGGAGATGCAGAAGGATTGGGTTTTTTCATGCATGATTCACAGAATGTAGGTGATGCAAGAATGTAGGTGATGCAAGAATGTTACTACTTATTTCTTTGGGAGATGAATAAAAATGCAGGGAGGTTATACTTTATTAATATAGGTCATTGGTGAGATCGCATCTGAAATAGTGTGTACAATATTGTTCTCCTATTTAGACAGAAGAATGATTATTTTAATGCTTATTCACAAGATTTGGACATGACCGAGCTTCATGGATTACTCACCCCTAGTTGAGGAAAAGGTTATCAGAAATGTCTTCTTAATCTGCTACAGTCCAAATGGTGTAGTTACTCCCACAATGTAGTTAAGGGGAGAGTTCTGGGCGTTGGACCCAGCGATGGTGGAGCAGCAAAGCTATGCTTCCATGTTAGAATGGTGCATGATCTAGAAGAGTATCTGCAGATGGCAGAGTTCCCATGTGCCTAATGACCTTTTCCTCCTTGGTGGTCGAGACTACATGTGGGATGGAGGTATAGTTCGCAAGAGGGATGTGCTGGAGCCTCAACATTTTACAATTTATATAAATGACTCAGAAGAATGGACCAGATATATAGTTTCTAAATCTGCTGATGACACAAACGTAGGGAGGGAAGTAAGTTGTGAAGAAGTTATAATGAGGCTACAAATGGAATACAATAATTTTAGCAAACCCAGCAAGAAAGAGCAATATTGAACTTAGTTTAATGGAGCAAACCTGGAGAATTGAAAGGCTGGTATAGGGAGAGCATGATTATGGAAAAGAAAAATATACAAGGAATAAATGTCCTTAAGGAAGTTTTTAAGGTTGGCACATAATTTAGCAAAATTGGACTGTAAACAGTTATTAGAAGATATGTAAGTGTCAGAGCAGTTAGAAGAGTTCACAGAGAATGCGAGGCTCAGACCAAATATGTTTGCAATAAAAGAAAAGTGGAATCTTACAAATCCAGACTCTGATGGAATTTTGGCTAAATACGAGGTAGGATAAAGCAAACAAGAGGAAAGGTGACAGATAACAAGAGCTCAAGACTGCACAAAAGTGAGAAGTACAGAAAGGTACAGAGGTGAGAGGAAAATGAAAACTAGGAGTGTAATGAGGGTGCATAAAAAATATTTGGCAACCACATATGGTACTAGAGGAATGGAAAACTACTCATTTGGAGCACATTAAAAGGGATACATGGAGTAAACAGTCAGCCTAATATAAGTGATGGGCAAATTGTTGGTTAAAGTTTGGAGAAGTACGTTGGAGAGACACAAAATAATTGAAGACTCTCAGCTTGGATATGTTTTGAGAAGGTTGTGATTGACAAACTTGATTGTATTTTTTTCAGTGGTAAAAGGAGGGTAATGCATTTGAGGCAAATTAAGTGTCAAACAATTTGCTAACATACAAAGTGCCAAGTGGCAAGTACTGACAGATTTTCAGGAAAGTGGCAATTGGATTAAAAAGGGGAAAACGAGGCAAAGGAATGCACAATTATTCTGAGAAGTGTGGAGATCTTGGATTGTACATCCATAGATCCCACAATGCAGGAGATTAGGGAGGCAATATGGTTAAGAAAGAAGGATGTGAAAGCTATAGAGGGTACAAAGGAGTTTTACAAGAATGTTGCCAGGGCTAGATATGAAAAGAGACTAGCTTGGTAGGGGTTATCCCATTTTGAACAATGGAAACTGAGAGAAGATTTAACTGAAGTGTAGAAAACAATGGGAGGCCCTGGAAGTGTGAAGAGGAAGGAGCTATTTTAACAGGTCAACACCCCCAACATTGAATGTAATTAGGGCCACATCATTTGCATTGCCGACACCAGACTCCTGAAACAGAGAGCAACACACAAAGCATTGGAGAAATTCAGCAGGTTAGGTGGCTTAACCTGCTGCGTTCCTCAGCACTTTGTGTGTTGCTCCAGATTCCAGCGTCTGCAGTTTCTTGTGTCTCCTGAAACAGATACTCTATTCCAACTCTTATCCTGGTAAAGATTTCCAGATGGACAGAGAAAAAGATCCAAGGATGTTCTCAAAGCTTCCCTTAAATGCAACATCCCCACTGACTCTGGGAACTTCTGGTCCATGACCTTTCAAAGTGGAGAATGAGTATTTGGGATGGTATGAGAATATCAAATCTATGTATCATGAGCACATAGAAGCCCACCTAATTGATGCAGGATCTCGATCCAAAATGTTGACCATCTCTTTGCTTCCGCAGACACTGCTTGACCACTGAGTTCCTCCAGCAGCTTGTTTTTTGTTCCACATTCCAGCATCTGCTGCTCGTGTCTCCACCCAACTGCCCTATCAGCTACCTCCTGCCCCATCTGAAGAAAGGTCTGTGGTTCCCACATTGGTTTCATTGGCCACCCCAGACCCACAGAGCCAGAGTGGAAGCCAGTCATCCTTGATCCTGAGGGATTGCTTAAGAAGAACATTTTGCTTCAGTTGAGAGGTGCATAACAAGAAGTCATGGATTTGTTAATCTGACAAGGATTGGTGGAGAGTTGAGGAAAATTATTTCTATCCAAAGATCAATGGGTGTCCAGAATTCTCTGCCTGAAAGGGTAACGGAGAGAGTGTCCCCCATTACATTGAAAATGTATCTGAATGAGCACTTGAAGATCCATAACCTCCAAGACTACAAATCAAGGTCTGGAAATTGGGAATAACCTAAATACCTCCAATTTTGGTTAGCCTGGGCATGATGGGCTGAGTAGCATCCTATTTCTGTGATTTTATGATTCAGATTCCTGACTGTGATTTAAACTGTGCCAGGAGCCCAGTTTCCAAAAAGCTTTTCATTAGATGCAACTTAAATGCCAGAGTACAAAGATTTCCAAAGCAATTCAGGAGGTAAATTTCAGATTTAACATAATTAGTTTCCCACTCAAAGGTAAACACATGCAGACAGAAATAATGTGAAGACAAACTTGTTGCAAGGTATAAATTTCTGTCACTTGCCAGATATGTAGCTGGTGGTTGATGAGGTTGCGGCTGTTACCTCCATTGATTCTGTCGTTTCTACACAAAGAAAATAATTTAAGGTTTAAAGACTTAGTTTAAGAGGCACATGCAGTCAAACACAAAAATTGTATCAATGTAACTTACTGATTTCTTTCTACCATTTGCACAGCTGAATTATTTCCCCAAAGGGAGAATACAATTGGACCTAATATGCACTATTTGCTGGTATTGTCTGGTGGATTGTGTGTGCTGTTGAAGAAATAATCACATTCTTTCCAGCAGAAAGATCCAGTTGACATATGTCCAGATAAACCGCACAATTAGACAAGGAACTTGGCAGCATTCCTGGCATTCATACAGGTGTCATTTTTGTTATCCCTGCAGGGCTGAACTGCACAGAAGTATCCAGGGTCGATGAGAGATCCTGTCAATTAAATATTTACTGCAGGAATTTTTATCACCACATTCACACTCTCACACTTGCAGTTATCCAGTGAGATTAGAGATTAAACTGTTAGTTTTCCTTTGATAAAGAATCACTTACAATCTTAAACATGTTGTGGAGCAAGGGCATAACAGCTGTCATAAGTTTGATGGCAATTAAGTTACACATCTACAAAATACAGATCAGATTCTACTCATGCAATTTCATGATAAAAGGGAAACGAATATTAAGGCATCACAATATTTGACTGCATGACTGATCCAGCATCAGACTGGCCTGGATTATGCTGACTGTAGTTTGATCAGAACTGCTTGTGTAATTCCCCATGCATTCCAGCAGCAGTGCCCAATCTTGTCGGGTTTCCTGGCAATGCACAGAATTCACCTCTATACACTGACTTCAATGAGGAGCAGTCAGGCAAAAGGGAAAACAGGTTTTAAAAATTCTGTTTTTCTTGAATGCTTGAATTAGCTTTAAATGTTTTTGTATGGCTTCAGTTAGTTTTCTTTCCTTTATTTTTTTTTACTTTTGGTGTGTAAAGCTGGTCGTCAAAGACAGACAGAGCCCAGAGCCTGCCCTGGAAATGTCCTGACCATTATACCTGACTCTCCATTACAGACAGCCAGTGAGATATGGAATCACAAAAAACTTACGGCATGAGGCCATTTGGCCCATTATGTCTACGTGTGTCGAAGAGCCAGGCAGCCACCAGCACTTGGTGAATATCCCTACAGATCACAGTCCTTAAAGTACACAACCATGTATTTTTTTTTAAATTCAGGTGGGTTTTTGCCTCTACCAGATTGTGAGTTCCAGCACCCAATCATCCTCTGTGTGAAAAAAGTTTCCTCGTCTCCCTTCTAATCGTTATAGCAATTACTTTAAATATATGCCCTTTGGTTTTTTTCACTCTCTCTGGTTTGTCAATATTTATATACCAGTTAAATCTCCCTTGAGCCACCTTTGCTCCTATATTAACCAGTCTTTCCAGTCCTGACAACACCCTTGTAAATTTCCTCTTTCAGTAAAATCACATTGTTCCAGTAATCTTGTGGCCAGACGTGTATGCAGCAGGGGCTACGGTCTAATTAGCATTCTATGCAGTTCTAATTTAACTTCCCTGTACTTTTATTTTGTACATCAGCTAATAAAAGAACGCATTCCCTGTGCCTTTTTCAACCACCTTATGGTCCTTTCTGGATTTGTGGACATACAACCTGAGGTCCCTTTGTTCTTACACATCAATCAACGCCTCACCAATTATTATGCACTGTCGTTGCTTGCTGATGTTTGCTTAGTGCGTTACCTCATATTTCTCTGGATTAAGTTCCCTTTGCCACTTTGCTACTAATCTTCTAGATCAGTTATACCTTCTTGTAATTTATTGTCTTCCTCATCAATCCCACAGCAAATGTTTCTAACACCTGCAAACAACTTATTCATAACCCCTTCATTTAACTCTAAATCATTAATATATATTAAAAGATAATCAAGATACCAAGTACTGAGCCATGTTGAAAGCCACTGATTACAGTTTCCAATCACAAAAACATTCAATAAACATTATCCTTTATTTCCTGCCACTGAAGCAATTTTGCAACCAATTTTTACCATTCACCATTTGATCCTATGGGGTAATACTTTTTTGATGAGCCTGACATCGGCCTGTCGTGGGCTAATCAAATTATGAGATAATGCACTTCTAGAGACAATTTGATGCAAGGTATAAATGGCTGTCTCTTACCAGGTGTGTAGCTGGTGACTGATGTAGTTGGTATTTCCGTTGGTGTGATTTCTATGGAGCAAGAGAAATATTTTAACCAACAACACTGCTTGCTAAGATTCTGAGTCTGTTTCAGCTTTAAAGACTTGCTTATCTGCTGCATGTAGCCAAGCACAGAAGTTGGAAAAATGAAATCTGTTCACTTCCATCCCACTCTATTCAGTAAAATTGTTTCAATAGGGAGAAGAGAGCTGTTTAATGCCCTTAACATTAGCTCCAAATTAAAAATTATTGGATTTGTCAAGTAAATTTGCTTGTAATATTAATGTTATTGGAAATATTAGCATCCAATGTTCACTGAAAATTTACCACCAGCAGATCCACACTGACCTGATTCACAAAGACAAACTGTAGCTCAAAGTTCTCAGGTAGAAATCTTTACGTTTATAACATGAATAGCATTTTGGAAGATAACTTTCATTATTTAACATTAATAGCCATCTCTGAAAAATCTTAAATGTGGAAATCAAAAATTCATAGTCTTTTGAATGCACACCCCATAACACACCCGACAAAGCATTGTTGGGATACTACCTTTAACTCCCTCTTAGCAGAGCAAAGTAGGAATATGGTTGGTGTGAAATCAGTGGTGTGACTACAATAATTTTAAGATCAACCTGATGTTTTCATGTTGTGAATTTTCTGGACCTTGTTTTGTTATTCAGAATGTAATGGTATCTGTCTAACCTCCAAGGATAGGTCTTCTGGTTCCTGCAGAATTGGTGTGGCTCAGCTTCCTCACCAACATTCACCCCAGCTATATCGCAGAATAGGGTTGAATGGAGGGAGCTAGTCCTGGGGGCCGTCATGCCATAGTGGTGCCTTGGAGTGAGAGTGAGCACTCCTGCTCCTCCAAGCCCAATATGAAGGTAATTTTAAAAGAAAGGCTTACCTCTGTGATGTCAACCTCCAAGGGGCCTCCTTAAAGTCATTAGTTGGGCAGCCTGACAATTCAAAAGGCCTAGAGTGCCATGAGGAATGCCTCCTTAAATTGATTTCTTGGCCATTTTTTGATGATTGACAAACAGCATGGCTTAATTTAACCCCTTTCAGTGCCTGTTACCTGGCAGTGAGTCATCAGGCCTGGATCTTGAAAGAAAGTAAAAATCTTGAGGAGGTCTTTCTGGATCCTTTCATGCAACCCATGCAGTGCAGGTGGCTGCTGCTGATAGCTTAATTAGTTGGCCTCCCCTGACCCTCCCAATTTAGACAGTGTCAGCATCACAGGTGGCTGGCCCAATGGTTGTCCAGGCTTTGTGTACCACCATAAACACAGTGATATAACAATTCTGTAACAGTGTCTATTATGCAGGTAAATAATTAAAATATTTACAAACCTCTGCATGTGACTTTTCCATTCTTGCATTCACTGCAAAAGGTTGCAGATTGATTTAGGTTATTGAAAGAATTGCATAAAATGGTTCTTGCTTTCTTAGCATACTAATTACCACTAGAAATTTTGCTTTGGCAGTTTGTTACTTTCTTGACAATTTCTGTTATCGTGAAAGCAAACTTTAATACCGCTGCAATGGAGATTTCATTTCGTGATTATTTCAAAATAGAAATAAATGAGCTAGCCTAATTAAGAAGAAAACAAAATGATCACCTTCCATTTCTTATTAACTCCAGATGAAAGCTATTCATGCAGAAGTGCCTCATTTGCAGTCTCACAAGAACACCCACCAACCAACCACCCCATGTCACCTCTGCATTATTCCTCTCACCATTGTACTTTCTCTCTAAGTGGCAGACAGTGCTGCCCATGACGTCAAGTTATCAAACACATCAGAATTGAGCCCCACAAGGGGTCTGTAACCTCAGGAAATTCACTTCTATCATTATTCATTAGGAAAAGAATACAATTCTTGACATGGATTTCTGGTCTCCAATCCTACAAAATCCTTCATAGTGACAGTAATGGCAACTGTAAACATTCCCTTGAAATAGCTTTTTATAGGTAAATAATTTTGTAAAAAAAAAGTAACACATTTTAATTCATTGCTGATGTGAACAGAAAAAAATAGAAGATGCTTTTATAGATACCATTCTTCACAAGCATTCCTTGTTCTACTGCCTGGCTGCAATATTTTGCCATTATAATAACAAGTACAGTCAGTTAAGTTAACGCATTTCATTTTGTTTTCATCCAGATAAGGAGCATTCTCAGGGCATCTTGCATAACAACCTGCAGTAAATGGAAAGTGATAATAAGAGTAGAGCATTGACCAGACAGGTTAGCAACTTGGGTTAATAAACACTCCACAGCTCCATAATACTTCAGGAGATTTCATTGTTTTTTTTGTGTAAGAACAGTACATATTATTTTATTTAATCTTGTCATGTCTCCATCAGAGTTCTCAAAACTATCATTTCTAAAGTATCACAAATACCCACCACTCAGTTTAAAAAATATTCCGCTATGTAAACAGAACATTTTATGTTTGTATAAACTGTATAAATAATAAATCAAGATAATTACCAGTTACAAAATCAATCTTATAATACACAGGGTGGATAAAGAACTAAAAAAGGCAATGTTCAAGCACAACCTTCAAGAACTGCAGAATATTTCTTTCCAATGAAGTGGTCAGAACATGTTTGTGTCCTTATTGTTCCACAAGGCTGATAGTGCCAGCTGCACTCACTGGGAGAGTTGTAATAGTCACAGTACACAGCTGCAATGTAAAACAGAACAGTTCTCCATTACTACCTGGGATTTGTTTCAGGTTTTACGATCCATGTTTCTTGTTACACATGATTGGTGGATTTCCCCTTCTGTTGCTAATGGTCAGTCAAATGCCTATTAGCTTTAATCTTGTAATGGGAACAATGGGTAGGGACAGTTCGCTGTCATTAAAAGCTAACAACATTCACACCTGCACATTAGGTCAGAGTGGGAGTGGGATGGAGAATTTAACTGGCAGACAATGGGAAGCTCAGAGCTGTCTGCAAGGACTGAACACAGGTGCTCAACAAAGTGGTGACCCAATCTGCATTTGGTTTCCCCAAAGTGGAGGAGACCTCCTTTTGGTCTGTGCCCTCCTATGCTGTTACAATGAGGCCCAACTCTTGACATGGATTTCTAGTCTCCAATCCTACAAAATCTTTTACAGTGACAGTAATGAAATCTTATGGAACAGCTCCCCATCTTCCACCGGGACATGTTACAGCCTGCTGGACTCAGTATTGAACTCTACTACTTCAATTAACTTGATTTCTCTGTCTGTGTTATTCTTCCATCTGTGATATTAGCCCTGCTTATTTACTTTCCCTCCTATTTTTTTTTCTTTTTTTTCTCTCTCTGGGAGTGGAGGTCATATCCAGCCTGACTAACCGAGCACGTCTTTCTGCTTTACATTTTGCAACTCCTAGCTTCTTTTGTCTATGTTCTCACTCAGACTGCTCCCATTCACTCATTGACCAGATAACCTTGTTTACAGCTTATCCTCATATCTGAGACATCTCCCCTCCCCCGACCCTCCCTATAGCTTTACACGCATCTTTTGTCTCCTTCCCAGTTTTGCTAAAGAGTCTTAGACCTGAAACGTTAACTGTTTCTCTCCAAGAGGGTGTAGTTGTTGCTTATTCACTAGATAGCCACTAAGCTCAACAGAAATTGGGCTTGTGCATAGGAGGCACTGGAAATGAACTTTTGTTTGGATTCCACCAAGCTTTAATTCCAGTTAGCGATTTAAAAGTTGCTTTGATTTTTAAACTTGTTTTTCAGTCCCTTTTAATTCACAATCCCATTTTCTGTCTTTGATTTCTGTACATGATTTTATGTTGAATGAGACATTTTATCCTCTGCTTTCTGGTTTTGGGTCCATGTTGCTAGCGGGAATTCCTTAATCTGATTTCTTAAAGATTCAGTGATTTTTGTCTGTTCGCACAGATCCCAGAACACCTTTAAATGGCTGTAATGGTTATCAAATCACAATTGCAAAACCCTGGAGAAAGTCCCAGGGTAAGTGCAGGTATAATGAATGGCTCCTGATACTCCTTCACTCCTGCTGACTACAAAGTCCAAGGCATTGTTTTATGCTGTCTGATGTACATGAGCGAACCCAGTAGGGAAGTGGTCCAAGTTTTTGTGATACCTGGAGGAATTTTCTTTTCCTCTAGGGGTGCCATTTATATACAAGAATGCCCGATTCCTGCCACCCAGCAGTAAGTCTTTGATGAGAGAATGTTAGCAACACCATTGATAGAAAGGAGGGAAGTAGGTCACTGAAGTAAAATGATGTACACTGAAGACAATTTTCCTTTAGTATTATTTGTTATTATCACTTCTCAAAGAAATTCCAGAACATAATTTGCAATGTGTAATAAATATACATTACATGCATTGATCCAGTAAGTCTAATAATTACTTCTCAGTTATTACAGTAGCACTTAATACTTACGACACAAGTCTGGTGTTCTCCACTGAATACAGACCCCAGCTTTATTACAAGCTTCTGCATACACAGCTACAGCAGTGCAGAAACCCAGATATTTTCCTTCCATGTCACAGGCACAAGCTTCTTGAACACAAGCATCATAGTATGGGATTGGGTTTACCTGATAAAGTGCATCATCACAATATTAGAAAGCAGGTTTTGCAAACAGTTTAACAATGATTTAAATTTATTTATTTCAAGATAAGCTATCTCACCCTTTTGTGGCATTTTTGAAACATTTCATCCTTCATTATGCCACATCTCCTCTGAGCCCATGCTAAACAGTATGGGTTTCTGTCACAAGGGAATGTTTGATTCAATGTATCTGAACAAGACAGTGAAGATTTCCAACTGTTTCCAAATTGTGCAGTGTTAGTCACTAAAGAATTTCCTTTTGTTGTTAGATCATCTGCAACATCATCATTGAAATTCCCACACAGTCCGCATACTTTGTTCTGTAAGTGAAAATACATTTTTGCATCATTTTGACTCAGAAATTCTACACGACAATTCTAATGTGCAGCTGTAAATCTGAGAGGAAATGAAAAAAAACCAAAGGGAATGATGAAGGCTGGACTTTCCCCCAGAGTCCCTTTGAATTTAAGTTGGAGGCCTGGAGAGCTCAAATAGAATTTTATGTGGTGACCAAAAAATCTTATTTCATGGTCACATCTTATTATTATGAATTCTTGTCCCAGCAATGCTGGGCTTCAATCACTGCAGTTAAATATTTCCCAACTCCTCTGTCTCTATTGCAAAGAACCTCTTTTGCTCCAACCATTTCTATTTCTTAGCTTCCTAAATTCCGTAACCTTGGCTGTTTAAACAGAATAAAAATAAAACAATTTGTCACAATTCATTTTGTATTAAATTGGCTTTGAAGTTTAAAGTTTGTTGGCCCTACAAAAAGAGTCAAAAATGAAAACAGGAAATGCTTTAAATACTCAGGAGGTCAGCCAGCATTTGAGGAGGGGAAACACAGTAAGCATTTCACCATTTGGATCTTCAGTAGCAACATTTCAGCAACTGCATTTTTTGCTTTATGTTTCTAAAGGGAGTCTAATGTATTTTTGCTGCAATTTTCAAAAAATAATATATTCTACAAGTTATGACATGATCTTAAGTTGGTTCAGTAACCAATGCACAACTATATAAAGAACATGCAAGATTACCTGATATATTTATATGCTACATGTCAATTTAAGATTATTGTAAATAGTATATTGAATGCTGTAATGAAACTTATTGCAGCATGTAACGTATATTTATTTTTGCAAGTGATTAGGTTCTTAATATATTTACTTATTATTAACCACATTAAAAATAATGAAAACATTAATATCTAATATCCAAACCGTACTTACCTTCCATCTTGGGTCCAGTGTTATCGAAACCCTTGTGTGTCTATCCCATATCACAGTGATCCCATTTGAAAATGAAAGGATTAAATAGAGTCCGACGGTGTGAAATGAATAAGAATGATCTTGGCACTGGGCTTGGCGAGACTTATCTGTCCTTATCACCCTTTCATCCTTAAGAAGGAATTCTACCTCCTGAAGATAAGAAGTCATAATGGGCTCTTGACATGTTTACAATGATGTACAAATTCATATGATCCTCATAAAAACTTGCTGAAAATTTTAAAAGTGGTTCATGTATTGTCGTACAATTTATACAGATCCTCCTCACTCCTGTAATGCTGTCTATCCCAAACTGTTTCATTTGCATCCAGCTTGAAACCTTTCCATGCATTTGCAATTACTTCCCGTCTATTTAGTTTTCTCTTTTCCCCTTCATCGTGACTTTTTTTAAAGCTGCATCCTCTGAGTTTCTCTCAGCTTCTTAACTGCTTTGAAATATTGTAGCCTGTACTTTTTTCAAATTCTAGATTTTGCAGTCAAAATGTGGGTTGTAGATTATATAGCCAGTTGGAGAGAGAGCTGTCATTGAACCTATGAGAAGCGCGTGAATGGGAAAGGGCAAGACAAGTTCAAGCCAGCACGAAGAGGAAGGGAGGAATGCACTCTGGGGACAGTGGGGGATTCACCAGGAAGGATGCTCCAAGGGGATTCCTTGACTCAATAGCAGGGCATGGATTACAAAAGGTTGAGGAGTGTTTTGTGAATGGGTGATTTTGCTATCAATCATATAAAACAGAACTGCTTTACACTTCTCAAATGTGTTGCTTGAACTGGGTACATACAAACATTTATAATTGAAGTTCAGGATATTTTTCAGATTGGCAGCACTCTGGCCATATAGAGTCAGCAACAGATCCTATTCAGAAACACTGTTACGTGACCAGCATAATCTTGCTGCTTTAAACTGGATTCCGGGACTTCTAATTCATCACAATGTTGAGAGGTATTCCTGAACTTGGTATTACCTGGAAAATGTAATGGAGGCTATTCTAATTAACGTGGCTACGTTTGTTTTTCCAAGGTTTTATCATATTGTTATTTAGCAAATGTGACTTTTGATGATTAGAATGATTGAAGAAACAATTGATTGTGTTAGGAAGCAACATGCTGACAAGTTCATTTTTGGGGTGATATGACGGGTATTCCTTGAGAGGTGTGATTGCCATTGTTTTTTTCCACAGTTTGCAACCATTTAATGGTTTAAAATGAATGGAATTCTTCTTAATTTCAGCTGGTGACACGACTTTGGCCCAGTTGTACAGATCTGGTGTGGTAAAGTAGTAAAGAACTTCTGTAACATTTGCACCCAACTTGAAAACTTCAAACCCCACAGATCTACTAACATCTATTTCCTCACACCCTATGACTACATAGAATCAAGTAAACTATACGTGTATGAGTCATTCAAAGTCAAAATTAAAGATACAGACCGCAAATAAAATTTTGATGTTCCTTGAGCAGGTCACACCATTTTCACAACATGGAACACTTTCTGTTAATATTTGGAATATTCCTTCTCCTTGATTGCAGTGGTCCTAAACAGAAAGATACAAATAAATATTCAATAAAAAAAGGCTTTCATGCCTGCTTGCTAGGGGCCCATGGGAGCAAACATTCTGCTTCTGAAGTTAATAGCTTCTCCAATGTAGAATCAACTTCCTAATTTTTCACAAGCAAGAAGGCAGAGCTGAGACCAATCATATTGATTGGAATGAGTACTGCAGGGTGCTGGAGAGAATATATCCCCTCACTACAAAACAAAAGGGTGAGTTGATGGATTCTTAAGATCACAGCTGATATTTTTCTTATTTTGTATCACAGCAAAATTATAGTAACACATTAACTTCTAAAATTTAGCTGTTAAAAGCTTTATGAATTGGTTTAGTATTTCTATATCTTGTTACTTTAACCAAAACAATTTATGCCTCAATTTGAGACCATGTAGCTACCATTTTCATATCTAACATCATCTCGAGTCTTGCTAAACTGGCCAGGATTTACTTGATGATCAAAAACAAAAAAAAATACAATGAAGAAAATGCCAAAAATCTAAATCTCCTCTGCAACTTTTACCCAGTTTTTCCAAACATACAAACATCAGTAGTTATTGGTCCGAAACGTAACTCTTCTCTCTGTATCCTGAACTCTACCATTCAAACTCTCTGCCAGCAAGCATAAATTGTCTGGTTTCCAATTTTTATTTATTTAAGAGGTGAAATCTTGCATGAATGCAAGTTCTCAGCAAACACCAAGAGGGACCATAATTCCAGCCAGTATCACTGGAATCACAGGGAAAAGTGAAATCTGTCCAGTGCATTAACCAGCAGGGTAAAATACGCAGAAAGGGGAGAATGAATTGTAGGACAACAGATGAATACCAGAGAGGCAAAAGAAGAATACAATGGAAGAGATGAAGGGATTGCATGAAGAAGCGAGCAGAGGGGCAAAAAACATCTGGGATGTGGGACAAAATTGATAGCAAGATGAGAAATGAATGGTGTTGAGGGGAAAGAATGGATAGGAGATGGAAAAGGATATCAATGTCAATGAAAGGATGACAGTGGTAGGAAAGTGAAAAGGACAGTGATAAAGAGGAAAGGGATGGGGCTGATGTAGCGAATAATACATTGTTGAGAAATACTGGAGGAGCCAAGCACATATAAAGAGCAACCAAATATCCATTGCCTTCAGTAGCACAAAAGTGTCATTTAATTTGGTTCCCTTCAATACCACATTATAACCATTCTCAGGCAGCTCTTGCAAAGAGCCTGTGAACAGGGTGTGTAGTAAACTTTCACTTTGTCTTAATCCCATGTACATGTTTATTTCTATCTTTACACCCCAAACTCAAGAAGGAATGGAGAGAAGTACAAGTTGAGAAGATGTCACCAATAAATTAACTAAATTGAAGAAATAAGTATCAAGAATTTGTTGCCACTGGATTGGGAAGCAGAACCATATCTGTGCAGAAATAAAACATTTTACTGTGCAGTAATGCATATCAACTGATGGGTAATCTAATCTAAAAACTCTTTTAACAGTTCAAGAGAAGTACTTAAACATGCCCTTAATGGAGATGGTTGACAATTAGAACAGCATTTCAGGTGACATTTATTCTTATTTACCTCAACAAAAATATATTCACAATTGCCATCAAACATGTATCTTCTTCCATCAAAGGTTATGTATTGACCATCTCCATAAACCTGGCAGGTCTTTGGACATCGGTTTGTAGTGCAATTCCATACTCCAGTTTTGCATGTGCTGTGATAGAATAAACACACGAAATAATTATTTTGATAAAACCAATGTTATTATAATCTTGGCTGCCGTAAACACAGAAAATGTTTTCGTCAGCTAATGGCAGCCCTACTACTGGAGACTATTACATAAATCCACCCATTTTGATTCATTGTTAAGGTATAGCAATGCTCCATCCCAATGGAATAGATCCTTTTCAGTATTTTGAAAATCCCATTTTGAATCATTATTTTTAAACCCAGCCAAGAACACGTGAAGTATTTTTTATGCTGTGATTGGACCTACTGCTCATTTTGACAACATTTAAGGCACCAAAGAACTTCAATCTCTGTCACTGCTACAGGCGGAATGGAGTCAGCAGAGTGGGTACGGAACCATATAATTGCTCCTTGGACAATCCCAAAATAGCAGTGTAATTTTCCCTCCAAATTTTGAATTATATTGTCTCACCATTGATTGCAGTCCTTCTGGATTATTTTTCCAGCAGGATACTTTTCTCCTCCAAACAGACAAGGGCACTGCTCAGGACGGATGCATCTTCCATTGTCATCTTCCACAAGATCAGCAGGACAGACACAGCCAGGAATACACGGACTATTTGCCTTTAAAATAAAACACCTCAATCAAGCTTCCATATAGTTAGATGCTTTGAGTAGCAAACAGTGCAGATTTCCAATGGCATTAAACTGCAGGCTATCTGGCAAAGTCATTATTTTTCTTAGGGTGAAGATATAATTTCAATATCAGGCAAATTTACTTGTATCCATCAGTGATTTATTTTTTTTATATGGAATGAAACAAAAAGCTATGTGCTAAATTGGATTCACACATTTATGGTGTTTCAGCTACGGTAGAGTCAGAGACAGACAGAACTCTGCCCAGACACACAGAAGCTGCTCCTCATCATTGCGAGAGTACAGCTATAAAACTCAGTTTCCTTGAACTTAGGAAGTTTGCTGTACTTCCAGAGAGCAGTTCTGATTCGATTTTCAAAGATTAGTTTCACACCTTTTGCAAAACTCAAGAAATGCGAGACTGTGAGCTGAGCTGCAGCCAGCCCCATTCAGTTGTGGAATCAAACCAACTTGCATTGATTTACCTCCAAATTGCATCTTGTTGGCATAAGGTATTCAAGAACTTTAAAGCTTAAAATAGCAAATAAATAATTTACAGCAATTATTCAGTTCCAATTGCTGTAAATTAAAGACCAAAAAATAACAGAAGAGTAAAAGAGGAAGATCACTCACAAGAGGAATATTCAGAGTTCTGCATGATCTTTGAATGCTCTGTTTATTTACCAACATCTTGGAGCAATCATTGTATAGTTTTCCATTCAGACATTCTATGAAAGAAAATATATTTTAAAAACAACTATTTTACTTGTTCATGCTAATGGCACAGGAAATTTAAAAAAAGCAGTTGCTCACCTCTGCTGGTTGTTGTACGAGCGATAGGACAATGAAGTTTCCCATTTTCACACTTGCTGAATGAAGAAACAGTGTTATATATTATGGCACATATTTAATTGTTTAGTCAATGTTTATAGAATATTGCTGAAGGACACTTACCAGTTTCTACCATTCACTATCATACTTTGTCCTTTATTGACAACCAATTCACCAATGTAACAAGGGCAGTCTGACTTATCAAGACAAGCTCCAGTGCCATCCATGTACTTTCCTTCAGGACAGCCACAGCCAAAAACAGGAACATCCTTGACTTCACACGTGTAATCGTACTCTGCTAGTGATCTACAGGTACGGTTACAGGCTCTCATGTCATTTTCAAAGACCTGAGTGTTTGTGCACGGTTTACCTGGAAAGAAAACCAACACTTCCATTAGTATTGCATGTTGTGATAAAATTCCAAAAGATCTGTCTCTTTTCCCACTGAGAATTGCAAAGTTTTCTACAAGAAAGTGAACAGAGTTGATGGTAAATCAAGGGACAGAAGTTGGAAGGTATTTGATTTGTGGCAGTTTGCCATAGCAAGGGAGAAATAATGGAACAGTTCTGGGTTTGCAAAACAAAAGGTGAGATTTAATGGATTAGGGATGGAAAGGTCAAATGACTAAATGAATGAAGGGAATAGTGTGATAGAGCTAAGTTTACAAGGAAATAAAATTCACTAAAATGATCACTACATGGGAGTCTCTGAATACATCTCAATGTTAGATCTCAGCAAACATGTTTGTTGGTGTACTGGTGGGAAAATAAATGGGTAGAAGCTGCCCTTATAGATACGTGTACTAAACCTTACTGAAGTTAAATTCTCTCAAAATATATGACTTTTCCAGTCATTTTATCTCACAAAAAGCAATCTGCAATTAAGTTAAATAAATAAACCTTGTTCTGATTATTTATCTTTAACACAGTCTGATTTAAATGTTAAAATTATGCATTCTTAAACTTGGTTGTGAGTCAAATATTTGTATCTTCATTTCACAATACAATTACCAGTATTACACCCAGTGAGGAATTTTAATGACTTCATATAGTTAATCCGACATAACTTGGAGTAAGATAAGACATTGGTAGTAATTTTGTGATATTTTATATCAGAACATGTCTTGACTTGTTCTGAAAATGATACTTCATGCACCTAGTTTCCTTTGCTGTCAATTCACACTCAATATGCAGTGAAATCCAGAAAAAAACACTTGAAGGAACATTCCTGCACAAGCTGCCAGCTAGTTTAATGAACAAAGGTAAAACAATTTTTATTGGTCTCTCTATATTTCATTACTGATCATTTACTTTCAGTTGGTTTATGCATGAAATGGAGAGATGAATGTTATGGTAATCACCATGGCTACCGCTGAGTGCAGAGGGATGGATGCATAGGAGGATGGGAGGCAAGTGAATCCATATCAAGCTTTAACCAAACCCTCCATTGGATGGCCAGTAGTGGGAACATGGTGTCAAAATGATTATTGGAGTTCCAAAAACTGGAGGGAATCAGGGATATGAGACTGAAATATCCAAGAACAGGAATGGATTTGATATCAGCAAGTTCTTTCTCCCCCAGCAAGCAGTGATCCTCTTGGATGAGTTGCAATTCTTGTGGTGGAGGCTGACACCCATCAGACCCATAATCTAGACTGATTCGCGACTGCGACTGAGGCTGCTTTCAATGCAAGGTAATGTGATTTATAGCTAATGCATTGCCCATGAGACCTAGATTAGCACTAACGAGCTGAGGGTGTCAGAGAGCAATTATCCTAATGGGCAGATAGGTGCAAAAACATTACACACTTTGCAGGATATTCAGGTTCACTGATTACAGGCATATTGTATAAAATATCCCCTTACTTGACAAGCCCATTTCAACCCTTCCTAATTCATTGTCCTTAAAAACAACAGATGACAACATACTGCAAATGTCTCTTCTCCAGTTTCTCACGATGATACCATTAGCAGCACACTCGTGAACGTAGGTTCCCAATGCCCCACACAGGCAATCGTTGATGTTCTCACAGGCACAGGTAGCAGCCATGCACATCTAAATAAATGTTAATAGTTACAGCAGCTAGATTTCTTTGAAAATGTCTGCAATATAATTCTTTTACTACTTTACATCCACAACATAGATTTATTTGATTTAAATTTATAATGTACAAAACCAAATCTAGAGAAAAATTTAAAAACAAATGACTATACTTCAGGTTTATAAGCAATGGATTGATTTTTTTTTGATGGAAAACAATTTATTATTCTCGATCATCTCAATCCTCAGCAGAGGAGATGTCAGATATACAGGCATTTCCTAGGTTATGACAGTGTTATGAGCCTGTGAACTGTCTGTGTCCTAAGCAGATCACAAGTCAGAGATGGGGCCGTGGACCGAGTTCTCCCACAGCTGAAGATGCCTGCAGCCCTGCACCAGCTGGCAAATCCATCCCGCTGGTCTCCCAAATGCTCGTTTGTATGTACAGGCTGTACATAAAATCGGGTGTTTGTAAACTGGGGTGGACCTGTAATGTACAGTAGATTTGATCTATTGCACAGCACATCGAGTGAATTGATTTTCCATCATTAACAGAAGATTGCAGGGACTTGAGGCAATGTTTTTACTTCAAGTTTGAAAGCCGAGCACTTATGGCCTTAGGACATTACAAATCACTTTTAATCAATTTAAGTACTTCTGAAGCATTGCCATGTTGGAAATGTGCTAGGCAAAGTGTGCTCAATAAGCTCCCACGAACACAATTATAAATGACCAGATTATTTGTTTTCGTATCATTGGTTGTAGTCTCTGCATTGGACAAGGCAGCAAGTATCCTTTTGCTTTCATCAAGAGGGTAGGTGGGGCCTTAACTTAAGGATGGCATCTTTAACATTGCAGTACTCCCTCAGTACCACAGTGATTTATTAAGATGAATGATAGGCCCAGTTTTATGAGCTGGATTCAAATTCACAAACCTTCAAACTCAGATGAAAATGCTCAGCAGGATTATGGAAAGACAATTCATAATGTTTGCTCTGAATTCTTACTTGATAGTATTTCAGGTAATCCACTGTTGAATGGCAAATGGAGAAAGCACTTGCTGGATCTTTTAATTGAGAGCAATGTAACTTGGCATAGTTTTCTGTAATCAAATTTTACAGCATGATCAATTGAATCCAAAACACTGCACTTCCAGCAAAATTGATCACAGCATATTAAAAGACATTTGGAAAATAAAACTGCCATTGAAATTTCCATAAGAGGAACAGAAGGGTGAAATTTACCAGTTATGAATAAAACTATATTAATTGCACAGTTGTTGACTACAGTAAGCAATACTGAAACTATGATTTTCAGTACTAGGAAGTGTTGAGAATAAAGTCCTAGTCTACACACCTCTCCTTGTAACTCAGGCCCCCAAGTCCAGACAACATCCTGGTAATCTTTTCTGCACTCTTTCTAGTTTAATAGTATCCTTCCTATAACAAGGTGACCAAAACTGCACACAGTACTCCAAGTATGGCCTCACCAACATCTTATATAACTGCAACATAACTTCCCAGCTGATGAAAGCCAGCATGCCTAAAGCCTTCTTCATCACCCTATCTACCTGTGACGCCGCTTTTAACAAACTCTGCGCTTGCACTCCTAGGTCCCTCTGTACCATAACACTTCTTGTAATAAAACAAAATATTGCTCTTTGGAAAAGAAAACCCTAGTTCATTTTATTGCAGCAAGATCTGGGTGGTACAGCCAGTGTGGAAATTTCAATCTCATTCTGGAAAAATTCCTTCTCCACAAGACATTGCAATCCATTGCAGACTGTTTCATCATTGGCTTGGGTTCAAAGAGAAATGAATCTTGGAAACTTTGAACAAAGTCAAGTTCATCCATGAGGTTTAAATACTGCCAAGAAGATTAAATGTGGCAACTTATTCCATTACAATCAGCAGAGCAATCAAAAGAACTTTTACTCTGATGCTGATTATTTATATTAACAGTGGACGAATCACTTTGTGGATATAGATTGTTTCCTTAATGCTTTGTTGCATGACCAGAGAGGAACTCTACTGTGATGGCTTAGGTTCTGGGTAAAAAGTGCAACTGATATCAAAGTGCAAAATGCTCTGGAAGTAGATTCACTGGGGCTCTCTGAATAAAGGCTGTAAAAAGAGCTGCACAGATATGAGCATTGGACTCATATGAAAACAGAATAGGCAGTTTACTAAATAGCAGATCAAACAGCAAACCAGCATTGGGTAATGACTAAATGACTAAGTTGCAACTTTAATACATTCCAGATGAATGAGATCTATGAAACAAAAATGGTTCATATCGCATATGTGACAGACCAAACTTTAGAGAAATAAAAAAATGTAGATGGCATATAAGGACATAAAAAAGGCAAAGTGGGATATCAATGAAAATTGTGCTAAATTTCTGAAACTGCAACATTTTTACATAAACTTTAAAATAAAAGGATTGTCAAAGAAGGTGTGACAATGTATGAGAGTGAAGAATTAGTGGAGATGCTTATTAATATTTGACTAGCTTTTAGACAATTATGAATACGTTATTATAAACCCAGAAGGGATTTAATGCCTATTCGAGACCATGATGCAAATTGATTTATCCTGAGGATCTGGGGCTAGCGCATGCTGTACTCAGGTAAACCAGACCTTGGAACAACTGATAACAAGATCAGATTTTCAAATAAAAAAGAACGAAGCAAGTATTTTGGCACCTATGTAGGTCGCTGAAATGCAAAGCCGCAGTGCATTTGTTCTAAATATCTTTTGGAACTTCCTTATTTGCTATCTGCCAAGTGTTTATTTCCTCATCGGGAGGCCAATGGTGCTCCTTCTGACTTCACCTGAACCAGCTCCTTTCAACATAATATGTAGAAACAACATCTCCACTAATTATCACTGCTTCCAAAGCCCCTGACTTCCAATCCAACCAATTCCCTGCTCACCCCCACCCACATTCCAACTCCCAACGTGCATGCCCAGCCTCCAGTTATCTCTGTTTTGAAAAGGTAATGGAGCCGATAGAGTCCAGTTGGCACTGCAGGTCACTGAGGGATGTTAGGGTGGGCTGTGTTTGCTATTGATTCAAATCTGTCTCAATTAATGGAGATTGCCTCTGTTTTGCTGCATTCTTGTGGTAAAGTACTCCACATCTTAATTACCCTTCCCATGAAACATTCCAAATAAAGGTTTCTATAAATGCAGCTAATAATACTTTTGAGTTCATGCATTCTCACCACCACTAACTATGGCAAGCTTACTTTGTCCTAGCAATATGGTATGACCTCAGTTTCCCTATACATGTCCAATTTGAACAAATTAACTACTCTCTTTGATGATATTGCTGATCATTAGACAAGGAATGAAAAAATTATAGCTGGTTTTGCACTCCGTACTTTACAGGCATTGCAATAGTTTAAATTAGAGGACCAAAGCAGCCAGTAAGAAGACCTTTATGGCATTAGATCACATGTAGTATCTCCAAAGGCAAAGGTAAAAGGATACATTTAAGAATAACATGTGAAGATTTTTGCCTTGGATGTCATACGATTCATTTTAATAACTTAGAAAATAAAAGCAGATCACAAAGTAAAACTGCAGTATTTGGAAGAAACATTATTATGAACTCTTACCATTTTCTGAGCTGACACAGGGGGATGGTATTGTCAGTTCGAGGCAACAATCTTCAGTTTTCCAGGAATCAGCAAAAGTAATAGGTGTGCTCTCCACGATGCCCTGTTCAGATAGAAAGTCATCCTCCGCTTTGCCATTGAAAGTACCACATAAACCTGAAGGAAAAGAACCATACAGGTGAGAAGATAGCTCAGCTTTTACACTCACTGCTATAAAGTAAATAGTATTAACCTGATCCAAACTTCATTCAATAGTAATGTGTCTTAAGTCAAGGAACACATTGTTCTTTCTGAATACATATGTGTATTCAGATTGTGGTCAGAGAGTAATGGAGTAATAAAGCACGGAAACAGGCCCTTCGGCCCAACTCGTTCATGCTGACCAAGGTGCCCACCTAAACTAGTCCCATTTGCCCACATTTGGCCCGTATCCCTCTAAACCTTTTCCTATGTACATACTTACCCAAATGTCTCTTACATGACATTATTGTACCTGCCTCAACTACTTTCTCTTGCAGCTCATTCCACGTACGCACCATCCTCTGCATGAAGAAGTTGTCCCTTTGCCCTCTAGTTTTTGAGACCCTTTCCCTGGGAAAAAGGCTGCATTCACTCTATGCCCCTCATGATCTTATACATCTCTATAAGGTCACCCCTCAGTCTTCTACACTTCAAGGAATAAAGTCTTAGCCTGCCCAACCTCTCCTTATAGCTCGGGCCCTCGAGTTCTGGCAATATTCTGGTAAATCTCCTTTGCACTCTTTCCAGCTTAATGAAGTCCCCTCCGAAAAGCAGGGTGACAAAAACTGTACACGTTACGTCATGGCCTGACCAACTTGTAAAACTGCAACATAACATTCCAACTCTCATACTCAGTGCCCTGACTGATGAAGGTCAGCATGCCAAATGCCTTTTTCACCACCCTGTCTACCTGTGACACCACCTTCAGCGATCTATGTACTTAAAACTCCAAGGTCCCTCTGTTCCACAACATTCCCAGGGCACAACAATTCACTTTACAAGTCCTACCCTGATTGGACTTCCCAAAATACAACATCTCACACTTATCTGGATTGAAAGCCATTTGCCAATCCTCAGCCCACTTACCTAGCTGATCAAGATGCACTTGTAATTTTTGATAACTTTCTTCACTGTTGACAATACCTCCGATTTTAGTATCATCCACAAACATACGAACCATGCCTTTAACATTCTCATCCAAATCGCATGTATAAATAATGAACAACAAATGTCCCAGCACTGATCCCTATGGCACGACACTAGTCACATGCCTTGAGTCCAAGCTCATGAGACAGGAAAGTCAAGCAGTGTATCTGCTTCTCAACAAGTCACAGACCAGGCCTTGAAATCAAATAGAGCAAAACAATACTGGAATTGCTCAGCAGGTCATCAGCTGTGAAAGGTAGTCAATCTGATGTGTTAACTGTTTGTTGCTTGACCTGCTGAATATTTCCGGCATCTGCAGTATTTTGCTTTATGTAGCGACTCAGGAAAATTTTCAATATGCAAAGGGTGGTCGGAGTTCTGAAATCCTTTCTGCTTGTACAAATTCATATCAAGTAAATGGTTAATTTTAAATTTGAGGTTGATAGTCATCAGTTAAACAGGTTATTGAGGAACAAGGGAAATACCTGCCCTCATGAATGAAACTTAGTGGAAATGGTTTTGTTCTTATAACGATGGAGGCAGGAGACAAAAGGCAGCTGAGGCAAGAAGATGGAAGCTGCAGATAAGATCCAGATAAGATTTAATAGTCCAGAAGCACAAGCTGATGGAAGGATTTTTAATAAAGTGCCAATAACAGAAACTTGCAGCTTGGGCATGAGTTACAATTTGCAACTAGAGATTTCCAAATGTGTCTGAAGACCCATACATAAGCAAACAGCATGGAGGATTTGAAAGTTTGTCTTTTATCACTATACATTTGTAAGTTTAGAACTAGGGAAGGAAATCAGCAGGAGCAGAATAACTCAGTTTTTATATTAAGTAGAGTATGATTCTCTTTCAGAGCGAACAGAAAGGTCATAACATTGATGACAATTGGAACGTCCTCAAATCTCACACAAAAAGTGCTGGAGGAACTCAGCAAGTCAGGCAGTATCTATGGAGGGAAATAAACAGTCGACGTTTCAGGCTGAGACCCTTCATCAGGACTGGAAAGGAAGAGGGCAGAGCCAGAATAAGAAGGTCAGGGGAGGGGGAGGAACCACGCAGGCAGGTGATAGGTGAGTTCAGGTGATAGATGAGTCCAGGTGAGGGGGGAAGGTAGGAGAGTGGGGGAGGGGGGAGAAGAAAGAAGCTGAGAGGTGATTGGCAGAGGAGGCAAAGGGCTGAAGAAGGAGGAGGCTGGCAGGAGAGGGCAGTGGACCATGGAATAAAGGGAAGGATGTGGCAATAGATGGGTAGGTCATGAGGGCGGGAGAAAGGGAAAGAGGAAGGGGAGGGGGCCACAGGAATGAGGGAAGACAAAGGAGAGGGGGAAAGGGAAAAAAGGGGGGGGAGAAGAAGGGAGGGGTTATCGGAAGTTAGTGAAATCGATGTTGAGGCCATCAGGTTGGAGACTACCAAGGCAAAATATGAGGTGTTGTTCCTCCAACCTACGTCTGGCATCAACGTGGCAGTAGAGGCTGTGGATAGACATGTCAGTATGGGAGTGGGATGTGGAATTGAAGTGGCTGGCCACCGGGAGATCCTTGCATTTGCAGTGGACGGAGTGAAGGTGCTCGACGAAGCAGTCACCCGATCTGCGTCGGGTCTCACCGATGTAGAGGAGGCCACACCGGGAGCACCAGATACAATAAATGGTACCCTTGGATTCACAGATGAAGCACTGCCTCACCTGGCAGGACTGTCTAGGGCCCTGAATAGTGGTGAGGGAGGAGGTGTAGGGACAGGTGTAGCACTTAGAGCAGTTGCAGGGATAAGTGCCAGGGAGGTCATCAGTGGGGAGGGATGAGTGGACAAGGGAGTTGTGGAAAGAGCGATCCCTACGGATAGCAGAGATGTGTGGGGAGATCCACCATTCACGGCGCTAGACAGTCCTGCCAGGTGAGGCAGCGGTTCACCTGTGAATCTGAGAGCGTCGGTTATTGCATCTGGTGTTCCCAGTGCGGCCTCCTCTACATTGGTGAGACCCAACACAGATTGGGTGACCGCTTCGTCAAGCACCTTCACTCTGTCCGCCACAAAAGCCAGGATCTCCCGGTGGCCAGCCACTTCAATTCCACATCCCATTCCCATACTGTGATGTCTATCCACGGTCACCTCCACTGCGACATTGAGGCCACACGTAGGTTGGAGGAACAAAACACCTCATATTCCTCCTTGGTAGTCTCCAACCTAACGGCCTCAACATTGATTTCTCTACCTTCAGGTAATCATTCCCCTCTTCTCCCAACCCCCCCCCCCACATTTTTCCCCATGCCCCCCCCTTTGTCTTCCCTCATTCCTGTGGCCCCTTCCCCCTTCTCTTCCCCCTTCCCCTGCCCTCATGACCTGCCCATCTATTCCCCACCTCCTTCTCTTTATTCCATGGTCCACTGTCCTCCATGGCCCACCAGCCTCCCCTCCATGGACTCTGTCTTTACCTCTTGCTGCCTTAGTGAAGCAGCCAGCATAATCAAAGACCCCACCCACCCGGGTCATTCTCTCTTCTCCCCTCTCCCATCAGGCAGAAGATACAGGAGCCTGAGGGCACATACCACCAGGCTCAAGGACAGCTTCTATCCCACGGTGATAAGACTATTGAACGGTTCCCTTATACGATGAGATGGACCCTTGACCTCACAATCTACCTTGTTTGATCTTGCACCTTATTGTCTACCTGCAATGCACTTCCCTGTAGCTGTGACACTTTACTCTGTATTCTGTTATTGTTTTTACCCTGTACTACCTCAATGCACTCTGTACTACCTCAATGTACTGTGTAATGAATTGATTGGTACAATCGGTATGCAAGAAAAATTTTTCACTGTACCTCAGTACAAGTGACAATAATAAACCAATACCAATACCCTCACCTACCAGATTCCTTCTTATTCAGCCCTTTGCCTCCTCTGCCAATCACCTCTCAGCTTCTTACACCTCCTCCCTCCCCCACCCTCCTACCTCCCCCCCTCACCTGAACTCACCTATCGCCTGCCTGTGTGTGCTCCTCCCCCTCCCCCCACCTTCTTATTCTGCCTTCTTCCTTGCCAGTCCTGATGAAGGGTCTCGACCCGAAGCATTAACTATTTATTTCTCTCCATAGATGCTGCCTGACCTGCTGAGTTCCTCCAGCACTTTTTGTGTGTGTTGCTCCAGATTCCAGCATCTGCAGGATCTCTTGTTTCTCCTCAAATCTCAGATGTGCAGTGCTGTATTAAAAGTGGTTTATTCAGTTTATCTCATTTTAGCCATACCTCTCGTGGTTCCTTTTGCATTCACAGGCAGTGAGATATAAAGTTGCATAAGAGGTGCTGTCTGTACTTGCATCTTCAGTCCAAATGCCGTTGCTACTTGAATGTACATCGAGGACTGCTGAAATATTATTATTTCACCTGTTTAAAGAGAAAAATCAATGCTTCAGTTCAATTTTTTACAAAGCATTTAGCCACCGTTAAAGCACAGAACAAGACATTCTTTACCTGTTTTCATTGGAATTCCAATTGCTTGTCCACTAGAATACACTTTGCCATCATTGCTGAACACGTAAGTCGTCTACAAGAAAATTATGCATGTGTATCATTATGGAGAGCATGTGGACTGAACTAAAATACAAAAGAAACAAATAGTTTTACAAATTCTCACCTGATTTGTTGTCAGGGTAACACGCTGTAAACAAGTCTGTTTAAAAGCCGCTTGACATTGGTGTATCTCAACCTTGATGGTCCAGTTGTCTGTCTGTTTCAGGTGGGGAACAAGGTTAACAAACTAAAATTTTAAAATTGAGAATTCTAGAAGATGCGACTGTCTTTAGCATTATAAGGTTACAAACTTATTTCAAAATAATTAAGGTGATACAATCTCACGTACAACCACAGCATAGTATGAACAATCTCCAGTTATACTGTAGTAACTGTTGTCAAATGTTGTGAAGTAAGTTGCTTCTTCAATTGCGCATGTGCCAGGACAGCTACGATAAGAACATGACCAGCTTCCACTTTTGCAAATACTGCAAAGAGACAAAAGATCAACAACAAAATTATCTAAACACTGCAAGAAACAAGGAAATTACAGCAGTAGGAAAGTCTTTTATAATGATCAAATCATACCATGACTGGCAAGTTGTGTTCCTGATGTCTCCCGATTGATAAAACTGCCCGCTGTATTCACAAGGACATTCATTTTTGTTGATGCATCTGTTAGTGCCTCTTATGTTATCAAGCAGATGGCCTTAATTTAAAAGTAAATATACTTAAGTGCATTAATTCACAATAAAATAAAGTACATAGTTTTAATTTAAAGTGACAGAACATTATGATGTATCTATTCTGGCTTTATTTTAACAAAAATAATTTTTAACATCAACCACAAAATATTGTTCTTGCAAGGTCTATCTAGAGAAAGGAAACATATTGATAGCCATTCCCTGTCTGTCAGACAAGTTAGTGCATGGTGCCAACCTTTAATGAGACAGATTTTGAAATGCTATCAGCAGAGTGGTTGAAAACAATGTTTAGTCGATGATCTGCTTGTTGTGTGTGGCACCAAGTATTTCCAATCTGACTCACCAGGCAAGTGTGAGGTAATGCAATTTGGGAAGTCAAGTTTGGGTAGTACATACAAAGTAAATGCCAGACACCTTAGGAGCATTGATGTACAGAGAAACCTTGAGGTGCAAATCCATAGCTCCCTGAAAGTGGCAACACAGGTCGATAGGGGAGTGAAAAAGGCATTTGGTATGCTTGCCTGCATAGGCTGAGGCATTGAGTATAACATTTGGGACATCATGTTGCATCTGTACAAAACATTGCTTAGAATGCACTTGCAGCATTGTGTACAGTATTGGTCACCACACTACATGAAGGATGTAGTAGCAATAGCGAGAGTGCAGAAGAGATTCAGCAGGAAGTTGCCTGGAATGGAGGGATAAAAAGACATTGGATAGGCTGGGTTTATTCTCAGTGGAAAGTAGGAGGCTGAGGGGTGACTTTATAATGGTTTATAAAATTATGTTGGGTATAGATAGTCAGAGTCTTTTTTTCCAGGGCAAGGGAGTCTTGAATTGGAGGGCACAGGCTTAAGGTGAGAGGGGAGAAATTTAAAGGTGATCTGAGAGGTAGGTTTTTCACACCAAGGGTGGTGGTTATCTGGAACGAGCTGCCAGACAAGGTAGTAGAGGAAGATACAATGGCAATGTTTAAAAGGCACTTGGATAGGTACTAAGATAGGAAAGGCATAGAGGCACGTGGGCCTAATGCAGGCAAATGTGATTAGCAATCAACAGGCATCACAGTCAGCCTGGGTGAGGTGGACTGAAAGGGTTCTTTTCTGTGCGGTTCTATGATTCTATGATTGTGCAGGCCTCAGGCTCCACAATGACTGGTTTGCTGATTTTCAGAGCTCTTCACTGCATAAAATTTCCAAGCTCTTCATTATGTACTGTAGTGGCAATCCCATTGGAGTTTTGCACTGGCAGGCTTTTGTAGCAATAATCTCACTGGAACGAATTCCAGAGAGGCTAGAAGTCCTCCTGTACCAGAACATGGGTTACTGCAAGAAAGATCCAAGCTTACATCTCAAGAACTATCTAATTATCTTTCCAATCAGGTGAAACGCCTGGGCAAGAAATGGTTAATGTTCAGAGTTGGATAGGCATGAGCTAACTTCAATCCTAAGTGATCCATTTTTTTTAAACTTTCACGAAGTGAGCATGGCTGGCCAGGCCAGCATTAAGTACCTATCCCTAATTGGCCTGCCTGGCCATTTTGGAGACAGTTAAAAGTAAACGAGGCAATTAAAAGTCAAACACATTGTTGTGGGTCTGTGGTCATATTTTGTGCACATCAGATAAGGTCAGCGGATAATTTTTATTATGAATTTAATTTTTCCAACTGCGCTGAGGAGATTTGAACTCTCAATTCCAGATCAATAAGCTTAGGCCTCTAAGTGAAAGTCCAGTAAATGAGCCACTGTGCCACCTTATGCTCCATCCAAATAGGCCCTGACGGTGATGTACTCTTCCACTAAGCCTGCAAACACGAATTGAGAAATTATCTGGTATTATCTCAACATACAAGTTGCCATGTGATCTGAAGATTTTCCAAACTTCAGCCTTCATTGGTAAAGACTTTTCTTTCATTCATTGTCTCTTTGGATTTAAAATTCCTACCTTGAACTAAAAACATTTATTTCCACACCATCAATTCCCTGCACTATTATCTGAGCTGTTGCCCTCCCTCCAATCTAAACAAGTTTACATTTCTTACACTCTTTTGAAATAAAAAATGGATAAAATAAACAGGCAATATAATACCAGAAAAATAATATAATTGGCAATGTCTTACCTTCTGGACAGACACATGTGCTCACACACTGATCACATTGCTGTTGAGGATTTGGATCAGTACAGGTTGGAATATAGGCAGAACCACACTCCTTATAAATCTGATTTCTTGGGCATGTGGGCTGTGCTGAGAAGGAAAAGTTGCTACTTTTATCTCTTTCACCATATAAAATACAGTTGAGTTCCAAAATGTCACCACATCCACTAAAAATTGCTGGATGAAAACTACTTACTGCAGCTTGTCTCTTTCCTCCAGGTTTTCCACTTCTCGTCCTTCCCTTTACTGCACTGACGGGCCACTTCTTCAAAAGAAGCACATTCAGACCTTGGTTGTTTACAGCTGCAGACATCTGCCTGACACATCTTTAAGTAGTTGATCAAATAGTTCTCAGGATATGAAAGGAAGAGTGATGTAATTGGTTGACATTTCTGAGCATGAAAAATTAGAATGAGAGAAATAATGTTAATAAAACAAAAGCCAATTCATTTGGTAAGTTCCAAGAAGATCTGTACCCAACTATTCTTAATATTGAATAACATGAAGTAGGGAATTCATTTTCACAGTATTATGTGGTCAATCATCCATAGAGGAATCAGGTCAGAAACACGTACTGGGTAAACTGATGTTGGTAAGTTGAGGTGTAGTGTTGCAGTCTTTTACACTGAATTACAATATAAATTGCACTATAATTTCATCTGATTTTGGGGTGTTAATGCAGAAAGTAAGGTTTTGAGCTCTATTTTTGATTTCTTGATCAGTCACATGTACATTGAAACATACAGTGAAATGCATCTTTTGCATAGTGTTCTGAGGGCAGCCCGCAAATGTCGCCATGCTTCCAGTGCCAACATGGCATGCCCACAACTTCTTAACCCCTACGTCTTTGGAATGTGGGAGGAAACCGGAACACACGGAGGAAACCCACGCAGACACGGAGAGAACGTACAAACTTCTTACAGACAGGCTGCCTTAGGTGCCAAATGCCAGGTGGAGAGGGAGCTGTGCAACTCCTATAAATGAGAGGGCAGTTTGCACTAATGCTGGCAAGACATGCCCCAAGGTCTAGTAACCCCCATTACACTCATGAAATGAAGTCCTGCTGAGTAATGATGTAAACTCTGACAGGCAGCAATATGAGCAGGCACGGCTGAGCACGATTCTGCTGTATATGCTGGGATTGCTGACCCTGGAAATTTGGGTCTTTGGATTTCAAGGTATATTTACATATTTTCTTGCAACATTTTCTTTGCACAGTTATTCAGAAAACTCAGAATTTGAACATGACTGTGAATTTGAACATAGCTAATATCCAGCACAAATTAAGAAAAACTGCAATAACACATAAATTCTGCTCCAGCTGTCAGCCCTAATGATAGAGGTAGCAGAAAACTCCATCTCTGAATGAGGGGAGCTCTTGAGGCAGTCCCTCGCAGGTAAAGCTCATATCATCACTTGATCATTAGATGGAATTAGCATTACAAAAACATGCAATTTTGTTTATGTAATTGTTTATGTTCCTATCCATCTTGCTTCCAATAGCAACGGTGCAGAACTTGTGCAGAAATGGTTATAGTTCCGCACAGAACTGCTAGCATTTCTCCAAATAGGTGGCATTAAGTTCAGGTGCAAGTTCCAAGTATGCTGGCCATTCTAAGGAGGTGGTTTCCCACACTGGGCTTCTCATGGATTTCAGCAGAGGAGCTAGGATTCCAGACTCTGCCTGCTGAGACTGTGCCAAACTTGACCAGGAATGGCAACAGGTGCTCAATTCATTTCAGTGGAGAAGGTGGTCTGTAAGGGATGCTAAACATGAAATAATGCTTAATTTTTGCTTTAGTTTTAATTTTGAGGTAAATGCAAATATATTTAATTGCTTGATTAATTTTAATAGTTTTGGAATATTCATTTCTGAATGATAGTTTTTAACAGATCTGACAACTGGCTTAATCAGCGAGTGTGACTGCCTGGTGTCAACATTTTTCCAACTGTTCAGAGGTCAGTGGGCAGATTGTATGGATCAGGAGGAGACAGAAGCCACAGCTAGGAGCAGAGGAATCATGGTCATAGGTACTGTATGGTCAAAATAATGTCCCTCTGAATTTATAACTATTTTAAATGTTAATTGATATTTCATCTGTCCTCATGAGTTTGAATTGCAATGCACTTCCCTTGTGTTTTCATGTATTTTATTGTGGATTTTGTTTCCAGGCACAATGTCAGTCTCATTTCTTTCTTATTCAATTCAAAACCCAAGTGAGAAAGTTCAAAATTCTGGGCCATTAGAGAAAGTACTGAAAGACCAAAGGTTACCATATCACTGAATAATTAATTAGGCTGCATGTTAGATTAATTCTGATCACATGTAGGAATCCAAAGAGAATATCTGTAAGAATATGCAAACAAAAGCAAATGAATGCCTATAGCTTGCGGCTTCATTAAGACTATTTCATGAGGTTCCTAAGAACATACCTATGTAAAAGTTGTGGAACGGTGTTACTAATTTACTTGTTTTCACAACTACATCAATTGTTCTATTGCTCATGAGAAACTAAAAGCCATTTAAGAAAACTGAAGGGCCAGTTTGTGGGTGACAAACAGATCGTAAGGGGAAAAAAACCTATAAAAGAACACAAACTTCCTTGGTGAATTTATGAAATACGGCGCTGGGTGTACTTGCTGGATCCTTTCAGCACGTATCAGTGCGTGTGACATGTCAAACTGATACCTCAACTTCGGTAAGCCGAATTGCAACGAATAAGATAGACAGAGTGGGCCATGTGAGAAATGAGAGTATATGCTAATTTTGGCAACAGTGAAATTTCTACAACTGACTAGCAGATCTGTTGTTTAAATCAAGTTATTAGTTATGAACTTACAGAGCTTGCATTACATGGTGACTCCGAAGGTGGGCTGCTGTAGCATGTGTGGCCCAGAACATCCAGTTTATTTGCGTCAAAAAATGTTGAATCTATATAAATAAAAGCATGGAGTCATGATATTAAAACACACAAACCAAGATAGTAATATACATGTCAGTAATTATGTCCAGATTGTTAGATTATATTTTGGAGAATTATATCAAGAAAAACTTTTCTAGCAAAAAAAGTAGCCATTTTTATTGGTTTTACCATAAACAGAGCTGTTTTTGTCAAATTCCCCACAAAGGCCACACAATTGTCCTTGATAGTTATCATCAAGATTTACCTACAAATAAAAGCAAATTCATATTGTTAGATGCTTAAGGGAGCATGGCTTGACATCTGGAAATTGTACAATTGGCTTCCATCCCTGAAGTCCTTGTTTCCATGAGGTTGACAATCTCAATCAAATATATAATGGGATAACTGACAAGGCAAGTGGAAAACACGGCAAGCTGGCAGACCTCTGAACTTCAATCAAGACAGTAAGAGCTCTGGTCTCCACCTTAGTTCTGATCTGGGCATACTTGATGGTCATCATCAAAATGGAATTTTGTTTTGCTTCCCAGGTCAGAAACAAAAGCATTTTAACAGACGTATGAAGATAATCTGAGTTGAGGAGTAAATGCCTCCCCAGTTCTAAGTGAATTCCTTTTCACATGTTCTGTATGCTTGAAACTTCCCTAGCATGAGGATGTACTTCCTTTATCCAACAGTAAAACTTAGATTCACCACACTACTTGGCTGGAAATAGCTAATGGAGTCTGGATGAGAGAAACATAATCAAACCCAGAGCTATATTAATTGATGGGTTGAATTTAGACATAATCCAGCTAGCGCTTTGCTCCTTAAAAAGGGACAGTTGTCTCAAAGGATGGACCAGTCTACAGTTGGATGAAGCTTGGAGATCTGACAAAGAAATGTGTTCAAAATAACTGTTATTTCATTGAAATCCTGTTAACCAGAATCAATCCAGACTATGAGACACATATTTCAAATTTTTTAATATTTAAATATATTTAAAAATATTTTGTACATAAAATGTAATATCTATTCCATATCATAAGAAAGCCACTGTTCTCCTATTGAAGAAGATCACAATCTTTACATCACTGAGTAACTAAATGTAAAAAAACCCATTAAAAATAGAAATGAAAGTATCAAATAAAGCTAACTTACCCATAATGCATCATTGCCATTCCAGTTCACTGAAATAGTATGCTTCCTGTTTGAAAGTCTGGTGTTAACTCCATGTTTATGGATGCTAATGACTTTGTTGTTATGTGGCAGACTTACTCTATAGAGTAAAGATAATGTTGAATGAAATTGTTAGTCTTAGTTAAAATAGGATGATAAACATCTCAAATTTCAATTTTGGTTGAGTGAAGATTTCTTCAAGTTGCTTGAAAACTGGAGCACATCAGCACAACTCTGCACTTTTTCATTGCACAGGATGGCTTGCTCGTCCACTCTAGAGCAGTTGAAGTCATTTAGATTGCCATGACATCAAATATAAATCTGGCCAGGTTAAGAGCAGCAGATTTCTTTCTCTAAAGGACATCAGCAAACCAGATATGTGCTTAACATAATTTGGTAGTCTCAAGGAAAACATTTATTGAAAACCGATTTGTTCAATTAACTGGTTTTAAGTTCCTCTGCTGCCTTAGTGAGATTTGAACTTGTTTCACCTTAACCATGTCCTCTGGTTTACTAGCTCAGAAACACAATCACCAATTACACAGATATCTGAAATGCACTTCTAAAGAAGGTGGTGGAATCAAATACCATCACTACTATGTTATACAAGAAAGCATAACTAATTTTGTAAGGGGCTCTGAAGCATTATAATGTGGAATTAGTGACGTTTAAGAGATATTCAGACAGACACTTAAGTATAGTATAGAAGGATATGGTTCAAACATTGGGAAATGGGAATAGTATAGATGGGTCAGCATGTATGTGATGGTCTGAAGGTCCATTTTCTGTGCTGTACCTCTTTATGACTCTAACTTACTGTATTCATACTATAAAGCCTTTCAGGTGACTCAAAGCAATATCCTCATGCACACTGTCATTTGATTCACCCTCATTAAATACCACAAGGGAAAATAATGGTCCTCATCAGTCTGATAATTTGAGGGAATGGGCCTTATTATATTTCATCTTCGTTTTACCAAGGTGAAGCTCTCTGTTTTGTAAGGTATTTTTTCCCCTTCTCACTTCCCCCTGCAGTGCATGCCATCATCAGCTGAAGCAACAGTGGAATGTCTCAGTTGAAAGTAATTCTTGGCTGCTGAGGGAGACCCTTTATTTCAGATCGATTTCATCAGCATCTTTCTTCCAACATGCAACTACATGACACTTTCACACAGTTTCATTCAGAACTCAGAGTATAAAGCAGTGTGCACATCTGCAAGATGTTGTAGTACCATCTGTATACAATTATATTTGATTGATAGTCCAATGAACACTCACAATAAAGGGAATTTAAAGCAAGGCACCACAAAAAGGATTTCATTTAAACACTTTGCAAACAAAGCAGTCCTTGCAGCTTAATATGAATCAAACATTGTATACAAATATTATTTTTTTTAAAAATCACCTAAATGCTTCTTTTACAACTACTAAGTTGCCTCAGGTGATCATCAACAAGTACCACTAATTTATCATTGTAACTCCTTGAAGCACCTCACAAAACTAGTTGTACTTTACGATATAACATTATCCTGATAGCACCCATCCAGATGAAAATTTAAATCTCAGCAAAATTCTTGCACCTTATCCATTATGTTTGTCAAGAAGAATAAGTTATGTAATTAAGATAACTAATTGTTAATAAAAAATGGGAATAGAAAAGTCAGAGGAGATCTAAAAGAAAAAAAAGAGGGCAAAGGGATTTAAAAGAGTATTGGGACCTGGATACAAAATTGGTTAAGGGACTTAAATTGTAATATTGATGAACAGTTGCAGTTTAGACTGGCAGGTAATATGGTGGTGTTCTCCAGGAATTGGTGTTAGAGCTGGTCTTGTTTTGATTTATACTAATGAACTGGAGAAATAGGCAGAAATAAAGCAGATGAAATTTCATGCATTGAAGTGTGGTGTGGTACATTGTAGTGGGAAAAATGCAAAAGGCATACAAGCTAAATGGTAAAATTTTAACGGGGGTGAAAAGACATAGATACACTGAGGTATATGCACATAAGTCTGCTGCAAAAATTGGAGCAAGATTTTCAAATATGTGGAGTCCTTGGTTTCATTAATAGAATGTGTACAATAGAGCAGAAAATATTAAGAGATCTGATAGATTTTGAAAATCACAAATGATTGATAGAATAAACAAGGAAAAATTGTTTCCATGGAGGAAGTTTTGAAGGCCAGAAGGCACAGATAGAAGGTGAGTGGCAGATGAGACAGCATGATGAAATGTTTCTCACACCATTGGTTGTGAACTGGAATACATTTAAAAGTGATAAATGCAGATTCAGTCGCAGAATGGATAAGAACATTAGAAAAGCACCCAAAATAAGTGTTAGCAGATCTATGAAGAAAGAGCAGGGGAGTGGTTATTAATTGAATAGCTCTGCCAAGAAGAAGGTGGACTGAAAGGCCTATTCTGTTTTATAACTTTATGATGTTTTTTCCCATGAAAGCAGACTTAATATTAAACACTAATGCTAATGGATTGAAATGGTCAGTGGTTGGTTGGTAACTGAGATAAGAAATAGCAAAACAAAGTAATTTAAAAATAGTTGCAGACAAAACTTACAATACATCTTGTACGGAGATTGTCCCATTCACTATAAGAACCTTGACACCTTCTATCTGGATGAATACATGATCCAAATTACCATCTGACCCTCGGCGGATTTGGATGTTAAAATCTTCTGTGCCACCCTTGCACTGGCGACTCAGGACGTAGTTGCAGGTTGACGTAAAATGGTAAAACGTGTTATCAAAAGTCCTGAAAGCTCCATTTCCCCAAGTGCTGCAAAACCCTGAAAAAAGGTTGAAACAGCAAGAGGTGATGAGCAAGGGAAGTGGCCGTTCTCATTCTTTGGCCAGAAGTCCAAATGTAGACATATCTGTCTATCCTCATTGAGCGAGTCCTGAGAAAGCCTCAATACCGCACTGAAGGAATGAATTGCCAAGCCTGAAGTGTTGGTAAATCATTTTGCTAATGGTCATACCAGCCTATAGGTGATACCTCTGGCCAATCACCCTGTAATCTTTTACATTTTTAGTGTGATGCCACCACCAAATAGATCTTTCCCTCCCCTCACAGCATTCCCTCTACAACTCCTGCTTCACTCTGCTATCTCCTCCAACACCATTCCCCTTCTCATGGCACCTTTTCATTCTTGGCATTGCAGGAATTCGACAATTTGCTGTGTTATGTTAATCCTGGGAGGTTTAGGTACACAAGTTAGTTGTCCAGTGAGGAAAACCATGCCATTTTTTAGCAATAACAAACACCTCTTTGATATATATTTCTTTCAAATCACTCACATTTAAAAATGTTTATACTTGTCTGAGATGACAAATGTCTACTTACCTCTGCCTCTGGCTGTTGATGTTTCCTCCAAAGATCTAATAAATGGTTTTGAAGATTCACGCTCCAAACCTAGTTCAGAAAGTAAAATTAAGTTTGGCTTAGCTTAAGAGTCATAGAGTTGTACAACACAGAAATGGGCCCTTTGGCCCACCATATGCTTGCCGGCATTTTTTGCCCATCTATACTGCCATATATATGGCAGATACATAAGGAACATTTGCAGATACATATGAAGGACATTTAAGAGAGTCTTAGATAGACACATGAATGATAGAAAATAGGGGGCTATGTGGGAGGGAAGGGTTAGATAGATCTTAGACCAGGATAAAATGTTGGCACAACATTGTGGGCCAAAGGGCCTGTACTGTGCTGTAGTGTTCTATGTTGTTCTATGTTCTATATACTAATCCCATTTTCCTGCATTAGGACCATATCCTTCTATGCCTTGCCTATCTAACTGTTTAGATGCCTTTTAAACCTAGTAATTGTATCTGATTCCACTGGTAGCGCTTTCCAACTCAACTTACCCTTCCGATCCTCTTTAAAACTCCTACCTCTCACCTTAAACCTTGTTTTGATACCCCTACCATGGGAAAAAGATTTTGATTATCCACCCTATCTATGCCTCTCATTATCTTATATATTTCTATCACATTACCCCTCAATTTCCTTTGCTCCAGGGAAAACAAGCTCAGCCTATCCAATTTCTCCCTATAACTAAAGTCCTCTAATGCAGGCAACATCCTAGTGAATTTCCTCTGCAGTCTCTTCAGCACAACCACATCATTCCTATATTGTGAGGACCAGAGAGGTGTTTCTTCAGGATTTGCAGCCTACTGCATAGCTTCATCAGATCTACCACAGAGCTCAAAGAAGGGCAACATAAGCTTTCATGCAGTCCAGATGAAGGGTCCCGGCCCAAAACATCGACTGTCTATTTCCCTCCATAGATGTGGCCTGACCTGCTGAGTTCCTCCAGCATTTTGTGTGTTGCTCCAGATTCCAGCATCTGCAGTCTTTTGTGTCAATATAAGCTTTCAGTCACCCCAATAGCATTTTTCAGGAATAATTACGTGTAAGAAGAGAGGAAAAATAACCCTGTATCACAATCAACAAGCTGTACAACAAGCTCATGTTGTAGACGGTATTCTGGTTAAGGGACAGGACTTGAAACGTTTACTGCTTTTCTTTCCACAGATGTCTACCTGATCTGCTGAGTGTTTTCAGCATTTACTGTTTTTTTTAAATTAATGTTTCAGGCCAACCTCAAGTGTTCGCCCTGCTTTTCTCTCTGCAGATGCTGCCTGACTTGAGTATTCCAGTATTTCCTGTTTTATTTCAGTTTTCCTACATATTCAGTATTTTAATTTTGGATTATTATTTGATTCATTTGGTTTATTTTCCAGAAATGCCCATCTTTCTTTCTTTGCTGGACTTCTGTCTGTCATTTACCTTGTTATTCTGTCTGTCTTTTACCTTTGTTAACTTTTGTTAGCTTCTGTCTCTTGGTAAAATGCATTTTCTTGTTGCCAAGTCACTCCTCTGACAGCTGCCAGTTTTCTAGGACATTAATCCCGATAGTCAGAGCTTCCATTGACACTGCCTGCCCTCTTTTGCCCACTTCCTATTGATAGAACATAACTACCCATTCTGGTGAAATGGCAGGTCATCAGTTACAAGCCTACTTCAATGGATAACCTCAAAGCAGTAGAACAAAAATGTTGATGGAAATACTTCTAAGAACTTTATATCCACCTTACAATCTCTATTCATTGAATCTATTCCAATTTTAAATTAATGCTTTAATGCTGCTGGATGTGAAACAGAAGTAGGAAGGGAGTATGGTTGCTTTAGATCTGCATTCAATTGAAGAAAATAAATGACAGGGACCCCTCAAAGTGAGTTGCACAATACCATCTGGCTGATTGCCATTTTCATGCTTTATTCTTTCCTTTTGGATTTGGGATGACAGAACGTTCTGTGGTAATCAGCCACAGCCAAAAAAAAAAATCCAGAAACATTTCCCATACACAGAGATTTAATAAATCGGGTGATTTGCTGATGCATTCTGAGTTTGTTTGTTTCGAATGTGAAGAAACAAATATCCCTTACATCACTTGTTTATGACTTTGAACCATTCTTCATCTGAGATTCTCTAATTCTGACCGATGGCATATCTCCAGTTTTCTTCAGTCCATCTTTAGTGGAAATGCCATCAACTGTCTAAGTCTTAAACTCAGGAACTCATTCTCTCTCCATCTTTCTCCTCTGCTAGCTCTTTTCTTTGACCAACCCCTCAGTCACTTTCCCAATATCTGTTGACCAATTTTATCTGATGGCATTCCTATGAAAAGCTTTGGAACATACTATTATGTTAAAGACACTACATGAAAGCAAGTTGTTTTTGTTGTGGATATCTGGAAATGAAACACACTATGATACAAACTCTATGATACAGAGGAGTATCCCAGGCTTTTAAAGTGCTGAGAGAGGATAAAACAATTCAGAACAGAAGGGATAAATTAATTGACATTCTATTGAAAAGTGTGTGAAGGCAATGATCACATATTTAGTTAGGACTTCAAAATTTGGAGAGCTTCAATTTGACTTTTATCAGTACACAAGGCAAAGGTAGAGGGGACAGTGGTTGAGTGTAGGCTGGAAATAATGGGAGCAAATGCTTCAGGTATTAGGATACCTGTCAAGCAAGCTCAACATAATATAGTTCCTGACTATCATCTGCTGTACTGAACAGAATTTTACCCTCTAGAAAAGTAAGTGACTTATACCCTCAAAACATATTTAAGAGGAAGGAACCTTCCATTAAGGAAGCTTCACTTAATGGTGAAAACAGCATTCTTCCATTTACTGCTATAAAATAAAACGTCAAACTACAGTTAAAATATGTTGTTGGTTAAAACTTAATTCTGGAATAAAATCATAACAGATCATTTCTAAATGATGTTCCTGTGTTTGTTTCAGTGTGTTTGGTGAGCTGTGGAATTGGAGATGCAGCTTTCAGTGGACACAAACTTGTGACAAATGTGCTCTTCTAACAGCAGCACCAACGCACAAGCCTTTCAGATGTAATGGCTGCCTGTTCTCCATTTTCTTCTGTTCAACTAATACATTGGCTGATGTAAGATAGAAGTAACCTTACTCTTGAATATGAAGTTAACATTGAACAGTGTACTCATAAATGGTGGGCTACCTTCAGCCTTGAGAAAACATTGCTCCTGGTCATTTTGCCTTGGAGGAATGTTCAAGTTTTCTTTATCAGATATAAAGTTTAATTTTTCACAACATATTTTAATTCTCCACAAATGAAAAAAAATGAGTGATGAGAGAGATGAGGAGAAAGGATGTGAGAAGTAGAGTTAGACCTTGGAATGTTATCCACCGGGGAGTGGTGCAGGCAAATGCCATTCACATATTAAAGTAAAACTGCATAAATATTCAAAGCAAAGGAATGTACTATTGGCAGAGAACCACATGGTAGAATTATTATTGGATTATTCCAGCAGAGAATAAGCAAAGACATAACATATTGCATTGGCGTCCATGTAAACATCCATGCTGCCAATGTTGTGAGAAATTAGATGAATTGTTTTGATTTTTAATTTTTCACTCAAATTTATCTCAGGTAAAAAGATTATTAAACCCAAGGGAACGTTTACCCTGAGAAGATAATGAATTGAATTTATGTGTTCCTGAGAGACCATTGATAATTTATACAGCATGGATGAAATGTAATCTAACTACAGCAATTAATGGCAACTCTTATTTAATGCATGTGCAGAGTTGCAAGGAAGCAAGGGAATATACAAATAAAATGTGGTGTAGAGGAACAATGGGAGATTGGAGTGTGTGTTCACAGGTCCTTAAAGACAGTAGGGTGGGTCAAAGAGATGCTCAAGGCCATTTAAAATGCTTTCTTTTTGGCTGAGGCACATTATGCAAGAGCAGGGAAGTTATGCTGGAACTGTACACAGGTCCTCCCCAGGTTATGAATGCCTGACTTGTGTATCGTCTGTACATATGACTGAGCGTTTGGCAGACCAGAGGGATGGATATGTTGGCTGCTGTAGGGCTGGCATCTTCTGCCTCATGGGAACTCAGTTTGCAGCAAGATTTGAATGCGTGAGTTAAACGCCTGGATTTAACTACACATTACCCTTTGTTGGCTTGTTTTTATTTAAATATATTGCCGGGTGATCGCATTTCCAACTTGCAGATTGTTTGGCTTACGAACAGTTCTCAGGAACTGAACCCTGTCGTAACCTGGGGAGGACCTGTACAATACTTATTAGATCACCATTTAAGTATTATGCACAGTATCCAGTCACCACGTTACAGGGAAGATGTGATTATACTGAAGATTGTGCAGTAAATATTTACAAAGCTGTTGCCAGACTAGAAATCTTTAAGGGAGGACAGACCAAATAGGCTGGGGCTGTTTTCTTTGGAAAAGAAGGAGCTTTTAATTAAGGTGTATAAAATATAAAATTGTGTGGGGACCAGATGCAATAAGTAGTGAGAATGGATTTCCTTTAGCCAAAGGGCCAAAATTCAGAGGGCATAGATTGATAGTAAAAAAACTGAAGAGGAAATAAGGAACCTGCATGCCCAGTTACTCGTCCTGGATTTGGATCTTCTCTGACTTGTGAGCCAGTAGACAGTATGTCATAGAATCATGGAGTTATAGACCCTTCGGCCCAACCGTCCATGCCGACCAAGATTCCCATCTAAGCTTGTTTCATTTGCCCATATTTGGCCCATATCTAAACCTTACCTATCCGTGTACCTGTCCAAGTACCCTTTAAATGCTGTTAATGTACCCGCCTCAAACATTTCCTCTAGCAGCTCATTCTACATACGGACCACGCTCTGGGTGAAAAAGTTGCTCCTCCTGTTCCTATTAAATCTCTCCCCTCTCACCTTAAACCTAAGCCCTCCAGTTCTTGATTCTGTCCAACTCTGAGAAAAAGACTGTGTGCATTGACCCTATCTATGCCCCTCATGATTTTAAAAAGGCCTTACTGAAGTCCGTATAGACTACATCTACCACCCTGCTGTCATTGACCTTCTTGGTTACTTCTTCAAAAAACTCAATCAAATTCATGAGACAAGATCTCCCATGCAAAAAGCCATGCTAACTATCCCTATCAATCCCTTGCTTTCCAAATGCTTGTATATCTTATCCCTCAGAATGTCAGAGGTTAGGCTTACTGGTCTATAGTTGCCAGGTTTTTCTTTGTAGCTCTTCTTAAATAAAGGCACAACACTAGCCACCCTCCACCCATGGCTAATGATGATGCATATATCTCAGTCAGGGCTCCCGCCATTTCTTCCCTAGCTTCCCACAGTGTTCTTGGATATACCTGATAGGGCCCTGGAGAATTATCTACCTTCATATGTTTTAAGACAGCCAGTACCTCCTCTGCTTTAATGTGGACTATTCCCAGGACGTCCCCATCAACTATCTCAAGTTCAGAAGTCTTCATGTCCTTCTCCACGGTAAACACAGAGGAGAAATCTTCACTGAGGACCTCGTCCATCTCCTGTGGCTCCACACAATGATGTCCACTTCGGTCTTTGAGTGGCCCTATTGTCTCTCAAGTTAGTCTTTTTCTCTTAATCTACTTATAAAACCTCTTTGGATTCTCCTTAATCTTCTCTGCCAATGCTATCCCATGCTCCCGTTTTGCCCTCCTGATTTCCTTCCTGAGTACACTCCTGCATCCCCTATACTCCTCCAGGGATTTACTTCATCGCAGCTCCTGTTCCTGACCAATGCTTCCTTCTTTTTCCTGGCCAGAGGCTCAATATCACTTGTCATCTCGAGTTCCCTCCTCCTGCCAGCCTGGCCCTTCACTCTCACAGGAACATGCAGATCTTGAACTCTCAAAATCTCAGTTTTAAAAGCCTCCCACGGATATCCTTTTGTCTGCAAACAACCTACTCCAATTAACTTCTGCAAGTTCCTGTCTAATATCATCAAAATTTGCCTTGCCTCAAACTTTAACTTGTGGACCAGATCTGTCCCTTTCCAGAACTAATTTAAAACTTATGGAGCTATGGTCATTTGGTCCCAAAGTGCTCCCTTACTGACACCTCAGTCACTTGTCTCGGCCCTATTTCCCAAGAGTAGGTAAAGCTTTGTCCTCTCCCCAGTCAGGCCTTCTATATATTGCCTGAGAAAACTTTCCTGAACACACTTAACAAATTCCACCCCATCTAAGCCATTTTCACCATGGCAGTCCCAGTCTACATTAGGAAAATTAAAATCCCCCACTATGACAACCCTATTATTCTTGCAACTTTCTGCAATCTCCCTGCATATTTGTTTCTCTAATTCCCGTTAACTATTAGGGGCCGTATAGTACAATTCCAACAAGGTAACTATCCCCTTCTTATTTCTCAGCCTCACCCATCCTCACTGGACGATCCCACAGTAATTTGAAGTTGGACTATTGCCGTGATGTTCTCCTTAATCAGAAATGCAACTACTCCTCGTCTCTTTTCTCCACCTCCAAGCTGCCTATATCACCTGTACCCTGGAGCATTTAGCTGCCAGTCCTGTCCCTCCCTTTGTTATGTTTCTGCAATGGCTATAATATCCCAGTCCCACATAGCTATCCATGTCCTGAGTTCATCCACCTCACCTGTCAGGCCTCTTGCATTGAAATCAATGCAATTTAATCCAACAGTCTTTCTTCACTCCCTGCTGTGCTGCTGCCTGTCTTATCTACTGACCTTACTGTTATTGAATTCTGTCTCAACTCTCATCTTCCCATCTGCCTCACTTCTGCTTTGGATCCTGTCCCCCACCAACCTTGTTTAAACCCTCCCTAGTAACACCAGAAAATCTGCCCGCCAGGATGTTGGTCCCCTTCCAGCTCAGGTGCAACCCATCCCTCTTGTATCATCCATCTATGTCCTAGAAGGGATCCCAGTGGTCCAAAAAAACTGAAATCCTGCCCCCTGCACCAACTCCTCAGCCACACATGCATCTGCCATATTCTCCTGTTCTTCCACTCACTTAGACATGGCACAGGGCATAATCCAGAGATTACTAGCTTCGAGGTCCTGCTTTTAAACCTCTTTTCCAACTCCCAATATTCATTCTGCAGGACCTCATCCCTTTTTCTCTCTGTCATTTGTGCCAAATGTGCACAATGACTTCTGGATGCTCACCTTCCCCCGACCTCCTGTCCAATTCTCCCATTGACTCTAGATACTCCAGACAACCTCATTAGCTACCACTCTGAGTCACCTCACACATCTGAGTGACCTCCCATAATCAATCCCTTCCAACCCAGAACTTGTAATTGCACTAGCTTGATTCTTTTGTGCACACACCAATGGCAGACTGCACAAAGAAATAGCCTTCCAGAGTTTACAGGCTGTTCAGTGGTGTAAGATGTGAGCCCAGTGGATTCCTGAATCCTGCTCCACCAGACCCTTGAAAAAATCTCCTACTGGGCCCCTGCGCATGATCCAATTAATGCATCTCAACTGCCATTGTTCAATCTCTGGACAATATTCTTTCTCGAGTGTTTGCATGAATGGTTGGTTTCAGTGGGAGAAATTGGGATGGGACCCGGTGATGCTGCCCATTGAAACCTGAGCTGGCATCTCCTGTGAGCGTCAAGTCCAGCTCCTTGTGGATTGTGGAGATAGGGCTGATGCAGTTGGGAATCATCACCCAAAGTGCTAACAGGTTTGCTCCCAGTGACTTTGCATCCTCATTAAAGCAACTGGCAAATACTGAAGTATTTCTCCACAGAAATACTGTTGCATTTTGAATCACATATTAAAAACTAACAAAATCTAAAATTACACATATAAAGCTCAATATTTTAAATAGATCATATTTTAATATAGTTAATATAGTTAATATTTTAACCTACCTCTGCAGAAGGATAGAGCCCAGAAGACAACTAACGCAAACTCTCGCATTGTATTAGACACTATGGTCATGCTAGTGAATTGATCTGACTGGTGGAGAGTATCTTTCTTACATCCACTTATATAGCTCCTCTCCTTAGCTCATTTGAATAGAATAAGGAAGTTGGAATCACTTGCTTGCTGAATATTTTCACCTTTATGGTGAATTTAACCTTTTGGGTTCCAAAACATTTCAACCTTTTTTGGCATGCATGATTCTTTCTTGCAAAGAAAAAGAAAATAAAATGCCTTAAAAAGTTAAATACCAGTTACATTAATTTATTTTACATTTTAACTATTTTCTATCCTCAGTTCTTTCAATGGTAAATGTCATTTGGTCCATCATTTTCCCTTCTTCTTACTTTTGCTTCCAAAAAATCCAAATTTCCCCCAATGGTAAAAGCACTGTTGGGAACTGAAATGTAATCCTTTTAGCCATATTTCAATCTTCATAATATGCTTCGTACATCCAGTTTGGCTTGATTGGTCTGCCAGATAATCAAATGACTTCTAAAATGATCTGTTTCAGAATCAGAATCAGAATCAGATTTATTATCACTGTGTTATGACATGAAATCTGTTGTTTTGCGGCAGCAGTACTGTGCAAAGACGTAAAATTACTATAAATTACAAAATAAATAAATAGTGCCAACAAAAAGGAATAATGAGGTAGTGTTTATGGGTTTATGTTTATGGGACCATTCAGAAATCTGATGTCAGAGGGGAAGAAACTGTTTCTAAATCGTTGAGTGTGGGTCTTCAGGCTCCTGTACCTCCTCCCTGATGGTAGTAACGAGAAGGGGGCATGTCCCAGATGGTGAGGGTCCTCAGTGATGGATGCCACCTTCTTGAGACACTGCCTCTTGAAGATGTCCTCGATGGTGGGGAGGGTCTGAGATATTCAGGATCCAATATGGTTTGTGCACAGGTCTGATTTTGTGTGTCCACATGCAGGTCCTTCAGTGAGAATGACCTGGAATTTGCTCCAAAGTCTCCACAGTTCCAGTCATTTCCATAACTCACCAAACATTCCAGACGAGAAGTTTATATCTATAAACTTGTATCAACAAACAATTTTGTAAACTTCAATGGTGCTGCTTGAGAGACCCCTCCATATGTCTCCCAGTGCTTAAGGGAAGGGATTTTCACTTGCAGGGTCATATACACATTGGATTCATGAACCAGATTGATTTCCCCATCACTGTGCATTAAGATCGAATAATCTGATGAATAAAAACTCAACTAGCTCCTTGACATCAAGGTTTGTGTTCTAAAAAGGAAGTTGGCCACTGAATCCCACACTGCTTCAAGTTATTGTACAGTGTCTCAAACAGCACCTCAGACAGCCAGGTACAGGACAGGAATGCAGCCCAGGTTTCCACGTACAAATTTAGACATCCTCATCAAAAAGATCCACACCTGGATGTTGATCTAGCACAGCAGGTGAGCACAGCACTCCACTCATACTCCCCCTCCCCATCCCCACCTCCACCTAACACACAAGATGAAGTTGAAATGAAAAATGACCAGAGAGGTAAATGTGAGGAGTGAGTGGCGGTGATGTATACAGGAGTTTAATATGAAGGTTATGTGAAGGCTAGTGAGGCTGCCACATATCCAATCTACCATCACAAGCACTATTGCACTTATACACTTAACACTGCTCCAACTTGCACAAATCTCACACACTCTAGCAGGCTGCCACCTCATTCCCATGTAGACTCTTCACCCTCTCTCCAACATGAGGAGGTTTCTCACAATGGGCAGCTGCGGAGACAACTGGGAGTGGCTCCCTCCTAAGGTCAGCAGCTGTTAATTGGAGGACAGAATGCTTGTGATCTTAGTTTTGCTGTTATTAAACCAGTGACCAGAGGCGGCTCACTGTGGTTGATGATATCCTCATATATGACCCACCCTCTTCCATCCCAACCTCTCTCAGCCCACAGAGGGCAGTTGAGAGTCAGCATTTATTCATGGTGGACAAATAGGCAGTATGGCCTGGGGGGAAGGGTAGCTCTGCGCCAGTACCCTGGAAAATGAGATCACCTGCCGGTTCAGCTCCAGAAGAGTTAGGTCAAAGTCAAAGTCAAGTTTATTGTCATATGCACAAGTACATGTATGCACAGGTGCAATGAAAAATTTACTTGCAGCAGCATCACAGGCACATAGCATCATAAAAGCAGCATTCACAAGAAAAACATAAATTATACATAAATTTTTGCAAGGAAGAACATAATTAGAACAAAAAAAAACAAAATCCATTTCAGTGCAAAGTGATCTTAGTGTTGCTAAACCGTAGTGACTGGGTTTTGCCAGTTGGCTCGAGAACCGAATGGTTAAAGGGAAGTAACTGTCCTTGTACCTGGTGGTGTGGGACTTCAGTCTTCTGTACCTCCTGCCCGATGGTAGCTGCGAAAAGATAGCATGGCCTGGATGGTGGGGATCTTTGATGATAGATGTTGCCTTCTTGAGGCAGTGCCTCCTGTAGATACTACCAATAGTGGGGAGGAATGTGCCCATGATGTATTAGGCCGAGTCCATGACTTTCTGCAGCTTCTTACATTCCCATGTATTTGAATTGCCATACCAGGCCATGATGCAATCAGTCAGGATACTTTCAACAGTGCATCTGTCGAAGTTTGTTAGAGTGTTCGGTGACAAGCCGAACCTCCTTAATGTCCTGAGATGTGGACTTCAGTGGAAAAAGGCAGGTGCCATGCACAATGAAGTGCTTGAGACAGTGTCAAGCCCAGTCAAAACCTGCATGAAATATCTAGGAACGTGGGAGCTCAAGCTTGAACCTTTTATATTGGGCCTGGGGCCCATCCTTTCTACTGGGGAAGTGGTGGCCAACCCAATGTCAGTGGGCATGGACCCAAACAGGGAGCAGCAGAAGACGATTTGAGTTTCAGCAGCACACACAAAGGCACCCAAATCTCTGCACGAGTATATCCTCAGACTTCTGCAAGCCAGTTGCAGACTGCTGCCATCATATTGCTGGATTCCACTGTTAGCAGGGGCCACAAGGCTATGTGTGATGTGTCCACCAGCAGATTCGAAGGCATAGCTCAGAGTAGTCTCACTGGATCCGTAGAGCACAAAACTGCTGTCCTCCCTGAGGTTGGCTGCACTTATGCTCTGACCACCACTACTCTGGCAGTGCCTTCACTGTTGTGTGCTCACTAGCTTACTCATGGTGAGATGATTCACTCATCCAGACTCCGAGCTGCTTGTGTTTTCCTGTCATGGTCTGCTGCTGTCTCTCCCATTGTGGGCAAGCAGCTATCTGCCAGGTTGGATGCTGCAGCTCAGGAAAACAGAGATGTAGGAAGCCAGGCTAAAAATACTTGGAAGATACTTGAATGGTGGAGTGGCAGTTAAACTGCTGGACTATTAATCCAGAGGTCTCTGGAATTAAAAAGCTATTGATTCACTTCTGGCCTTCATGGAAGGAAATGTGCCAGCCTTACCCGGTCTGGCCAAAATGTGATTCCAGAACCACAGATGTGGTTAATTCTTAACTGCCCTTTGAAAACTAGACAGATTGCTTGGACTCTGGTTGAATCCAGCTGGTTTCCTAAATCCTCTTTGTGAACATCTAGGCTGGTGCCTAAATTGGAAGAGCTGTCTGAAGCCTGAAAGAGTCATATTTACAGATTCATTCCTTATAAACAACATGACAGGCTCCTCCATCATAATCCTTGCAATGATGGCAGTATAGTGCTGTATAGTTGGAAAGGAGTACACTGTGAGACCTCAGTATTGACTCTAAATCCATGAAGTTTCATGGGATCATGTAAAACATGGTCAAAATGATTAATATTCATTGTCCTCCCTCAGCAAACATAACAGTACTTCCCCATGTTGAAAAAACACTTGGAGTGAGTGTTTCACAATCTTTCACAATCAGATGAGAACTGGGGATGTTCACTGATGATTGCATAAGATTCTGTTCTATCTGCAATTCCCAGTAATTGAAGAATCCATGGCTGCCTCTAGCAACACCTGGACCACACTTAGAAAGGGCTGATAAGTGGCATGACATTTATGCCAAGCATTGACCATCTCCAACAAGAGAGTGTCCAATTACCTACCCTCAACAATCAATGACATTGCTGAGTGCCTCACCATCAACATCCTGGAGCTCACAATTTACTAGGAACTTGACTGGACCACATGCATAAGTACTGTGGACACAAGAGCAGGAGGGATTCCTGCAGCAATTAACTCACCTCCAGACATCCATAAGTTTCTCCATTATCCTGTCAGGAACATAATGGAATATTCTGCACTTGCTCAGATAAGCACAATGCCATCAACACGAAAACAGCTTACACCATCTTGGACAGAACAACTAATCTGGCATCTCATCCACTACCTTAAACTTTCATTCCTTTTCACAAAGCATGAAAGCCAAAAACAACTAATTAACCAGCAAGGTACATGGACTCATTGACAAAACAATACATTTACTCAGAGATCACTTTTGTACTTTCTCTTCGTATTTATCTTTACTCTGTGGTTTTGGCTTACATTCTTGTACATGGGTATGCCAAAATGGTAAGTGAGTCACTGTTGGAATTTTGACTCCAGTTGAAGCTACACCTTTCTTACAGTGGGGTACATGGAGTAATCTTTGTTTCGGTTATACTCGGGCCCCCACCCTCAATACTGCTTCTGGTACATCAGCGACTGCATTGGTGCTGTTTCCTGCACACAAACAGATTGTGAACATTTCACTACTTTTTTGCCAAATTCCACTCTGCTCTCACTTTCACATGGTCCATCTCTGACTCTTCCCTTCCCTTTCTGGATCTCTCCCTGTCTGCATATCAGGGATAGGCTAGCAACAAACATCCAATACAAGCCCACAGATTCCCATCGCTATCTAAACTATACTTCCTCCCATTCTGCCTCCTCTATTCCATCTGTTCTGAAGACAAGACTTTCCACACAAGTGTTTCTGAGATACATAGAACAGTACAACAAGGGAACAGGCCCTTCGGCCCACAATCTCTGTGCTGAACATGATGCCAAATTAAACTAAATTTCTTCTGCCTGCACATGATCCATATCCCTGCAATCCCTGCATATTTATGTGTCTATCTAAAAGCCTCTTACATGCCACTATCGCATCTGCTTTTACCACTACATCTGGCAGCCCTTTCCAGGCACCCACCACTCTCTGTGTAAAAAAACTTGCCCAGCGCATCTCCTTTAAACTTTCCCCCTCTCACCTTAAATGCATGTCATTGTATTTGACATTTCTACCTGCGAAAAAGATTCTCACTGTCCACTCTATCTGTGCCTCTCATAATCTTATAAACTTCTGTCAGGTCTCCCCTCAGCCTCTGATGCTCCAGAGAAAACAACCCAAATTCGTCCAACCTCTTCTTATAGCTCATACCCTCTAGTCCAGGCAGCATCCTGGTAAACCTTTTCTGTATGCTTTCCAAAGCCTCCACATCCTTCCTGTAATGGGACAAACATACAATACTCCAAGTGTGGCCTAACCAAAGTTTTATATCATTGCAATATTATTTCCTTACTCTTATACTCAATGCCCCAATCAATGAAGGCAAGCATGTCATACACTTTCTTTACCACCCCATTTGGCCACATTTAGGAAGCTGTGGACTTGGACTCCAAGATCCCTCTGTACATCAGTGCTGTTAAGGGTCTGCCATTAAATATACTTACCCCTTACATTAGACCTCTCAAAGTGCAACACCTCATACTTGCCTGGATTAAACTCCATCTGCTATTTCTCCACCCGTATCTGTAACTGATCTATATCCTGCTGTATCCTTTGGCAACCTTCTTTACTGTCCATAACTCCACCAATCTTCATGTTATCTGCAAAGATCTCTTCCTTCTTCTTGATACCGTGGCTTCCTTTCTACCATGGTTAACAAAGTCTTTGACTGCATCTCAGCTTTCACCCCCATTTCCAGAGCATGGATGGAGTTTCCTTGGTGCTCACTTTCCAACCATCCTGTCTATGAATTCAACGAATCATCTAACACAATTTCCACCACCGTAAATGAAATTCCACTACCAGACAGATTGTTCCCTTCCCGCCCCTTTCAGCAGTCTGTAGAGACCACTCTCTCTGCAGCTCATTGGTCTGCTCTTCCACCCCAAACTATCCCTCCCTTTAGCATGGCACTCTTCTATGCAACTGCAGGAGATGCAACACCTGTACTTTCACTTCCTCCCATCTTACCATCCGGGGGCCCAAATAATCCTTCCAAGTGAAGCAACGAATCACTTGCACCTCTTACAATCTAATGTGTAATGGATGTGGTGTTCACAATGTGGCTATTGGAGAAATCAAAGACAAAGTGGGTGACCACTTTGCAGAGCACCTGGATTCAGTCTGCAGAGGGGGCCCTGAGCTTTCTGTTGCCTGCTGCTTTAATTTCATTTCACCCCCGCTCTGAGCTAACTACTTGTGGTCTCCTGCACTGCTGCAGAGACCCAAAGAAAGCTTAAGGAACAGCACCTCAGCTTAAATTAGAGCACATTGCAGCCTTCTGGAATAAATACTGAATTCCACAACCTCAGGTGACTTACCTTCTCTGTTTGGATCAGAATTGTTCATTTCTGCTGGATGTCATCAATTTGTAATATTGTCTCTGTTTTAATCTCTCTATTAACATAGCTTTACCTAATGGGCACTTCCTTCAGCTCTGCATTGCAAAGATGCTATGTTCTTTTGTTCAGGTTCTCTATTTAACTCCTGTCATTTTGATGACTTCATCTACCTTCTTCTTCTTAAACCCCACAACAATCCTAGTCTCATCCTATCAGAGATATTCCCTCTGTCCTATCCACCCCCTTTCACCCTCTCTGCAACTTAAAATAACTTGTATTCTCTCTTTCAGAGTTCTGACAAAGGGTCATTGACATGAAATCTTAACTCAGTTTCTCTTAACACAGATGCTGACTGACCTGCTGAGTGTTCCCTGTGCCTTCTGTTATTATTAAGGGTTTTGATTTCGGTTTGTTCTCTGGCAGTGGTAGATATTGATCACCACAAGGAGCTCAGCACTTGGTGGATACTGTTATTTTCTGCTGATGTTGGCAAGGATTACCCATCTCAGCCTGCTGTGTTGTTTGTGCTGAAGGAATTCCCAAGTTCGGCTTAAGTGAGTAGCTAAGGAAGGAGAGGACAACTGTTCTCACTCAACAGCCACCCCTCCTTCCAATACAGTGACCAAATTATGGTGGGTACAGAGCCTGCTGAGGATGGAATTGTCATGAGTGTAGTGGCCAGCTATGTTTACTGCTGATGTGAAACACCACCTGCACAATGAGGGAAGGTTAACCTTTCTGGTTCTTGAAGAGTCAGGGTTAACATGTGGAATTTGGGAGTACCACGTAAACACAGTCTGTCACTCCCTGAACCTTTGGGCCAACTGCAGTCCTGGCAAATCTGTGCATCCAAGTTACCTGGCATGGATCAGTTGTCTCCACCTGGATTGATCCAGAGACCAAAAAGTCCAAGGGTGGGAGTAACCTTCACTTCCATGGGCAGAACAGTCCAGGTCTGGGGGTGTGATGTAGTTTTGACCACAAAATGCAGCAGGTCTCTTTCACCACCGCCTGGGAAAACCTGAGACTCTGGATACATTGTTGAGTACTGGATGTATGGATGTAGCTCCAGGATCTCTTGGGGTGAAGTCCACAGTCCTTCCTCCCTTGCTCCTTTATGCTTCCTGGCAGGTTACTCTTCGACCAAGGTGCCTCTGTCTATATTTCTCTTTATTTCACTGTATATCTATGTTTTAATCAGTTAACATTGGTCTACCGTGTTTTATAAACAATGCTTTAAATATATGTTTAATATTTTAATTTTTTCAATAATTTTTAATCTTTTAAAATGATTTTAATCAATTCCCACTGTCCATAAATATCTCTATCAGAGATGATGAAGAACAACAAAGCAGGTTAATGGCAGCACGTGCTATTAAAGGCCATTGGAATGGTGTTGGGGGTGGGGGAACTCCGAATGCAAAGCCTAAAGGTCTGATCGCCACGAGCAGCCTGATCTGCTTGCAGGACAGTTGCAGAGCCAAAGTCCCGAGAAGGCTTGTGTCTGTCTAAGGTCGGTGGAGTTGTGGAGCTTGTCAAGGTGTCAGGAACATGTGCAGCTGGTTGGGGTGAACACACTTCAGTCCATTCAATAACAGGATACTGAGAAGTGTGGAGAAACAGAGAAAATTTCTAATGCATGTCCACAGATCCTTTAAGGTAGCAGGACAAGTTGTAAATGTGGATAAAGGGGCAAAAAGAAAGCTTACCATTCTTGGGATCATGTTAGAACTATATAAGACATTAGTTGGCCACAGCCAGAGTTTTATACTTGATGAACTCACAGAGCCATGGACCAAGGCTAGAATCCGAATTGACTAATTACCCTATTTTGGACATGGACTAAATGGGCTCCTTCTACAATTCCTTAATTGCAAGTTCCTCACACTCGACCAGTTTCCGTTTACAACCTCTATTCCTGAGGTACAACCCAGCAACAAAGGGGCAGGTGAAATGAGAAGTCAAAGAATCGAACAACACAGACAACGGCCTTTTGGATCACCTCGTCCATGCTGACTGTGATGCCCATCTACACTAATACTATCTGCCTGCACTAGGACTCTATCCCTCTGCACCTTTCCTAAGTCCCTACCCAAGTTCCTTTTAAACTCTGCAATTGTACCCACCACTACCACCTCCTCTGGCAGCTTGTTCCAGATAACCAACATCCTCTGTGTGAAAAGCTTATCCCTCAGATCTCTTAAATTTCTCTCCTCTCACCTAAAACCTGTGCCCTCTAGTTCTAGACTCCCCTGGCCCGAGTAAACAATTCTGACTATCTATCCTACCTATGCCCCTTATAATTTTATAAACCTCTATAAGGTCCCTCCTCAGCCTCCTACATTCCAGTGAGAATCAGCCCAGCCTACTTACTCTCTCCTTATAACTACAGCCCTGCATTCCAGGCAACATCCCAGTGAATCTCTTCCACATTTTCTCTGTTGCTACCACATACTTCCTGTAGTGCGGTGACCAGAACTGAACACAATAGCCCAAGTGCAGTCTAACCAATGTTTCTTACATCTGCAACGTGATGCATCAACTCTTCTACTCAATGCCTCAGCCTATAAAGGCAAGCATACCAAAAGCTTTTTTTACCACCCTATACACTTATATTGCCACTTTCAAGGAGCTGTGGACTTGCACTCCACGGTCTCTCTGTACATCGCTGCTCGTACATCAATGCCATTTACTCGACTGCACCTTCTCTCATGATTCCTCAGAGTTCCAAAATGATGTCAACCGAACAGGATGTCATAATGGAGAGGCATCAGCAAGTGTGCAGCAGCTGTCCACCAGAAGTATCCACAGCTGGCAGATTTGGAGGCCAAAAAGCTTGCAGCATTGATTAAACATCAGTGTCATCATTATGAAGCTAAGCATTCACCTATAGTCCTTTCTTAATCACAAACAACTGACTTCATTCAGCAGTGGGAAGCTAGTTAAAGGCACCATTAACCACCCACAGGTTGATTGATTCCTTTGAATCATTGCTGGTTTCTATACATATTTTTCCCTTTCAGGTCGTGAAGGGAGTGGGTGGATCAGTTGGGCTGTACAGACACAGTAGTTGTGGTTAACAGGTTACGGAAACAGACTAGAAATCCTTTGGGGTTTCCATGCATAAATGTGATGTCTGCTCACCATACGAATAGCAGGTTCTTCCACAAAACCTGTAATCTTGGATAATACAGTGGCACAATGGTTAGTCTCACATTTCCAGGGACCCAGGTTTAAACCTGACCTCTGTTGCTATCCACATGCAGTTTGTTTGTTTATTCTTCCCTCCAGTTTCCTCCCACACCCCAAAGGTGTGCTGTCAGGTTAATTGGCTCCCATAAATTACTCCTTTGTGTGGCAAATGAATCAAAGGGGAATTGATGAGCATGGGAGACATAACTAGTTACAGGCTACGGTGAGGGGGAATGGGCCAACGGGAGCTGGCAAGTACTGGTGTGCTGAATGGTCTCCTTCTGTGCTATAAAAATTTACTAAGGCAGGTACTGGTGGACATTTGTTACCTACAAAAATCAGTTGCTCCTGGATATGGCTGCTGTTGCAGGCTTTCCCTTTTGTAAGAGAGTATCCTAGAGAGAAGGAATAATGAGCACACTGAGGTTGTTTAAAGGGGGAGGGCAGGGTACAGAGGGCTGGGAGGTCAATGCGCTCAAGGGGTCATTTTTTTTGTTCTGAACATCAGCGAGGAAAAATGTCTGCAATGAAATCTGCCACTTGCACCAGTCACAAGCACGACCTGAAAGCAGGGCAAGGGCCACTTTGCCAATGTCTGTCTACGTTCCATGACATTTCATTTCCTCTTGCAAGAGAGGTCAACAGAGACTATGTGCTTTTATTGTTTGCAGTCTTCCCTGTATTGCAGGTTGACACTGATTGAACATTGCTTTGTGGGTGCCACATGTCACCTCTGCCCCTTTTTGGAAACAAAAGGGAATGCAGCTATACAATGGCTAGCTGGTGGGTGTCTTCAGGCAATGAATTATGCAGACAAGTGGCTAGTGTCATGATGGCTTCATTCTTGGACAGTCCATGTGGCAGCTGCACCAGAGGACCAGATGCATGCAGTGAAAACCATATTGCGACACAAAATCCAGTAAAACAAGCCACTGCCTTCATGAAACAAAGCCTCTGCACAGGAGAAGGCCTGGAGTATTTAACAAAACAGTTGTCATGAACCTTTTTGCACCATCACCATCATGAGGGCCCAGTCCTTCCCAGCAGTAATAAGATGAGCACCTGAGGAGAAGGAGGTTGTGAAGGAAGTAGAAGCAGGAAGAGAAAGGAGGATGTAAACTAACCAGTATCACTGTTATGACTATCTGGTCATAAAAATGGCATGTTTATTAAGAAGGTACAGAAGCAACAGCAATGTTTCCTAGCATGGAGATTTGCAGTAATAAAGGAAGTTGGACTTCTTTTCTTTGGGAAATAAACTTTAACTTTGGAGACACTGGAGCTCATGTACATATACCAACTCCAACGCAAGAATTAAGCAAGTACTCCCCAATGCTTGCACCTTCTTCAGTGTCATCACTTGAAACATAAGGCCAAATGATGCTCTGAATTTCACTCATTAATGAGGTTTCACAAATCATTGCCAAACATTATTAACTTTCAGGAACATGGGAACAGAAGTAATCATTCAGGCCTTCCCATCTGTTCTGCATTTTCACAAAATCATGGTTGACCTGCAGCTAACCTCTATTTAAATACAATTGTGGTTTGTTCTTCATTGACAATATCCAAGCTCAATGTCCTTTTCAGCTCAGGTTTAAAAATTTCTGGAAAGACTTTATCAGTGCTTTGAAACCTTCAGTGCAGTGATCAATCTTCTGGCATTCATCCTATCAGAGTTTTGAATCTTGGGGTCTTCTAACCCTAACTGCAATTCTCCATTCCTGTTGCTTCTAAATGGAAATTTTTATGAACAGATAATCAGAACTATGAACTAAGTGGGCTCAGATCATGCAACATGGTCGGTACTTAGTTTGCCTCTGAAATGACCTAAATAGCCATATGGTTGTATCAGTTGAACTAAAATAAAATCCCTGCATCAGTTCAAAAAAATGAGTCACCACCTCTTTCTCAAGACAATTATGATTGAATAATAAGAGTAAACTTTTCTTGGGTCACCTACAAACAATTAAAAAATTGAATAAATCTTTCGGAAAATTTCCCCTGGATCAGCATGCAGGAAATATTATTCATTGGAGAGCTTGCAGTATATGCCTGTAAAGGAAGCAGCCAGCTTTTTTTCAGAACAATTAATGGATGGATGATTGGGTGGGTTTCTTCACAGGCATATTCACCAAGCCAATCAATTCTTTGATGCCACTAAACAATCTAAGTGTACCACATTATTGACCCAGGGTAGTCACTCCAGCCATTAGTTTTTCAATTTGTTGATTTGCCTTCTACAGATCAACCAAAGTATTTATCATTTCTAATACAGCTGAACATCATGTTTACAAACTCATTGAGTGATCCACTTTATTACACAACATCTGCAAAGCTCTCATTGTTAATGTTCAATGGGCCTTGAGCAGGGAGGAAAATCTGGAAATGAATAAGGATAGCAATTTTGTTGCTCCATATTGAATGACTGGGGGGAGTTAAATTTCCACAGATTGATTATACCAAATATTCCAGATGGCTCTGGTTCTCACTACTGAATTTCATTCTTCAAACTGTGTCTCAGAAACTACTTTGGTTGACAGCAATTACTGTTATGTTTTTGTAAAACTGTACCTAAATATTATTTTATAATGATCATAGATTTATATTTATTACCATGAACTGACTAATTGGTTTTTGGGAAATTGGTTCGTGTGACTGCTCAACCAATCAATGGAAGTGACTGAATATGAGAAAATGTTCAGAGAAGACTCTGAACTTGAAAGAGACAATCTCAAAAGACAACCTCTTATTATTTAATAACAGACACAGAACAAAAACTAACCATGTGAAAAAAGAAAAGAAATACTTATACACCATCTTTCACAACCTAAGTATTTCCCAAAATACTTTGCAGGTAATGAGATACTTGAAGTGTAATCATTGTTGCAATGCAAGAAACAAGGCACATAATTTGTGTGCATTGTTTCACAAACAATGAGTTAATGAGTCAATAATCCACGGTGATTTTGGTCAAAGAATAGGTAATGGCCAAGACACCACAGAAATTTTCCTGCTCTACTTCAAAAATGGACCATTTACCTCCATCAGCAAGAATTTGTCTTAATACCTCATCCAACAGTGCAGTAGCCTCTAGACTTTGTGCCCATTTCTTTTACGTTTCTTTCCTTTTCATACTTAGCTGGGAATTTGGCCATAAATGTTAACAACAGGGTATGCAGGGTAATATTTCATATGTTGATTAAACTTCAATATCATTGAAACATGTTGCAGGTATGTATCTGACTGGTTCTTCCAGATCTGTACATGTCTGCAAAATAAAAAAGTGTTTACATTTTTCACCTTTTCATGAGACATTAAGTATAATAGGAAAGGTGTGGTGCAAATATTCCTTTGTTATTAAGTATCATTAAACTTTGCAGAAACAGATATTATGTTTGAACAAGGTTACCTGTGTAGGAATTTTCCTTCAGCTAGTTCTTTTGTTAAAAATATTGTACCCCATAGCTATCCTGGGTATATTCTCAGAATGACTAGGCAAATAGAAAATGAGTTAAACGGAGTGGCCTTTTATTGCTCCAGTAATCGGGTGATTTTTACTGCAGGGGGTTACCTCATTAATAAATGCTAATTGAGACCTTGTCATTTAGGCAGAATTCTGAGGTAACTTCATTAATCTAGTACCTGAGCATCCTACCAACTCTGTTCCAAGCAGTTAGACAAAGTAAGTAAAATACTGCAAATTCAGGTCATACTCTCTCATGCTTCACAGATAAAGTCTGGTAGTTAGAAACCGTATTGCAATTGTTTCTGTTTTTTGATCTTGGCTGTATTTATTGGATCCCATGCAAAATTGGTGACATTGACAAAATTTAGTTTGAAACATTAGGGTAGTTTAACCAAGGACCAAGTGCTAAAATAGGACCTGCATGGTTTCACGGATCTGCTGACACCTTGCTGCAGAGCAACCAGGAAAGGGCCTTAACCCATAAAGACACATCCCCCATGGCAGCCATTCAGCAGCAACACACATTATGTTTACAATGGAGGAGACAAACTTCAGGGCAAAGGGAGACAGCTCCCACATTCACTCAGACAGGCAATTTGAGGTCAACAAGATACATGCCAAGAGGAAGCTGCTGTGTGCTGGGGAGTGCCAGACCCACCATCAGAAGAGGCTCCAGTGGGGTCTCCTGCAGGGGAGTGAATCTCCTTACAAGGAAGCAATGTCACGTCCTTACAAGGTATGTTCAGGTGAGCTGCACACCACTGTTGACATCTGCAGCATGGACATGAAAAGGTTATTTTACATGGAGGTCTAAATTTACACGAGATGCCATTCAGCAGGAAATAAGAAGGTGTTGTAAACGAGCCATTGAAGTAATGGGAGCAGGGATTCATTCATCTATGTGTTATATTCAGTGCTGGTGGACCGAAAAGCAGAACATGAAGAATTTTATGCATCATCTGAACTCCTCTGCCTGACAAATGTGTACAGCATTTGCATTGTAGAATTCTATTTTACAGGATCCTTATGCAAATCCTACATTCTTAAATCCTGTGATGGTGATGCCTACCTTCTCAGCTCTGATGACACTGCTGATGCCTATCACCCTGCTTCCTTGTTGCTCCTGCTGCTCCTTTAGACCCTGGGTCTACTTGCTGCTCTTCCTATAGCACTGACTCCTGCCTTTGGCTGACAGGATTTTGCAATACGCAGCACACCGTCCTCAGTGCATCTGTAGATTAATGTATGTAACAATATCACATCTTGATGAAGCCTATGGTGTTTTCTTCTGTGATCCTGCTACTGGTGTGCTTCTTGATATATGTGTCCTCAGCTGCTAGAGTTGTTGAACATGCTGCTGTGAGCAGCCAGGAAAGTAGAGATTAACTCCTGTGCACCGGGATCCATCCCTTGGGCCAAAAATACCCACCAGTGCAGACTCTCTCAGGATGAAGGGGGAACTAGGAAATACTCCTCATGATCCACCAGTTGCATGTTAGGGGATGGAAAAGTCGGGGAGCTCTGATGGGCACATAAATGCTGTTAGTAACTGTGTGATCTCCTGGGAAGATCCGAGTGCCGGCAATGCCATCTGTTCCACAATGAAATCCAAGGAGGTGAAACCCATTTATTTGCAATCAGTCCCTGTGTGAATCTCTGAGCAGTACCTTGGGAGACAAGGCAGAGATAGATATCATAAAATCAGTAAAAATTCATAATGCAGGAAAAGGCCATCCTGTCCTTGTTTGTCAAAATAGAGCTACCAACCTACCCTTATCTTCCAGCTCTATGTCCATATTCCTGCCGGTCATCATTCTTCAAGTTAATATGCATATATATACATACTGTTAAAATGTGATATGCTTTTCTGCCTACACCATTCTTTCAGGCAGACCTATCAGCTTCTAGATGAAAAATCCTTCTCTCATCTCTCCTCTAATTATTCTATCATTCACTTTAAACCTATATCCGAGGAAATAGATACTTCCTATTTACTCTTTTGAGAATCCTTAATTAAGTCTCCCCTAAATCTTCACTGTTCCAAAGAAACCAACTCCAGCCTATTTTCCAGTCCCGACAACATTCTCACAAACATGTGCACCTTACTGGTGCAATCACACCTTTCCAGTGATATGGTGATCAGACCTGTCTGCAGTGCTCAAGCTATTGTTAAACTACAGGTGACCCTGCATTATGGTTATTCAGGTAATAGAAATTCGCCCTTACAGAATTCACAAATCACCACCCAAAAATTTGAGATGCAGAATAAAATTCACTCTCATGGAATTTATGTGAAAATATGAAATAAATAAAAGCAAAATTTATTTGTTTTCTATTCGATTTTCTTGACATGTGCAGCTGATGTGGCTTCACATTGCAGAAAATTGTAATATGGACCGTTTTCTAGGAGCGCAAACCTCTGTAACACGGGGTCATCTGTAGTGTTGTATACAGCTCTAACATAATCTTCTTGCTGTAGCGATTGCTACCGCGAAATAAAACAAGACGCTAGTCGGAGGATTGTCAAACAAGAACTGGTTTATTTTCCCACCTTGCGCGGGCCTTTTAAGGGAGACTGTTCCCGCCCAATGCAACCGGCAATGACGTAAGTACTACGTCATCAAGTCTTTCCCGTACACGGGTTCTCCCCGTCGCTTGGGAAAGACGAGGCCCACCGCCATCTTGGGTCTCGTCGCTCCGACACCGCGCGACCCGACTGCCGAGCCGGTTCGCCTGACCGGACGGTGAGTCGCTACATTGTTCTTATATTCTATGCCTTATTAACAACATTATTGACCTGTCCTATCCCCTTTACAGGTCTATAGACAAATTATTGGAAACCATTCCAGGGTTCATTATAAAACTTCATACAGAAAGGCACAGATCAGTCATCAAAGATGTGTTGAGAGAAGGTCAAAATGACTGACCAACTAGATTGAAGTTTTTGAGGAGACAGCAAAGAGGTTGGATGAGGGAAGTGCTTTTGATAATTTATATTGGATTTTAGCAAGGCCTTTGAGAAGTTCCCACGTGCCAAGCTCATCAAACAAGTACCTCCATGCCATTCAATACCTTTCCACTTATTGTATATTCCCATGTGTTGCTGCACCTCTGCAAATGCATTACATCACACCTCTCTGGATTAAATCCCATATCCCATTTTCTGTCCAACTGACCAGAACATCTATATCTTCTTGCATTCTTAAGTTTTCCTACATCCTGTCAATTTTTGTATCATCTGCAAACTTCTTCATCATGCTAGCTATATTTACATCTAACTCAGTGAAATACTGTACATTATTAAAAGCATGAGATCAAGCACTGAGTCCTGTGAATTCTCACTGGTAATGGTGTTCTGATTACAAAAACATACACTGACCATTACCCTATGCTTCCTGCTACTGATCCAGTTTCAAATTCAATTTATCATTCTCCCTTGGATTCTGTAGACAGCTACTAGTTTGATGACCTTGTCAAAAGCCTTGCTAAAATCCATGCAGACTATCAAATGCAATTTCCTCTCCCAATCTCCTTGTCACCTCCTCAAAATCTTCAATCTAATTAGTCATTTGTGATGATTTTCTCTCAACAAATCCATACTGCCTAATCTATGCCTTTTTTAAATGATTTACATTAAATCTTAGAATGGATTCCAATAATTTATCCACCACTGAAGTTAAACTAACTGGCCTATAACTGCACTTTATCCCTTCCTCCCTTTTTAAACAATGGTACAACATTAGCAGTCCTCCAATCCTAAGGCACCATAGCTGCAGCCGGGAAGGACTGAAAAATTGCAGTCACAGCCTCCACAATTTCCTTTCTTCCTTCTATTAACAGTCAGGGACATACTCCATCCAGATCTGGTGATTTGTCCATTTTCAAATGTGATAAACCCCTTTAAAACTTCCTCTTTTACTATGTTTATACTGCTGAATGTTTTGCCCTCATTTGCCTTTTACAATAACATCATTCCCCTTCTTCATTAAACATTCCCACACCCTTCATCTTCAGACAGTGGTTACCTTTATTATCTTTAATGGGCTGTTTTCTTTTCTTAGTTATCCTTCTGCTCTTTATGCACATATAAAGCATCTTTGAGTTTCCTCTGATTTTTTTGGCAAGATTTTCTTTCATATCTTCTTTTTGCTTTCCTCATTTCCCTTTTAATTTCACTCCTGTATTTTCAATACTCTTTCAGGCTGAAACATATCAAGTTCTCATTGTCTAACAGAAAATTCTCCTTTTCATCTTATCCTACACGCCACACACCTTGTCATCGTGGGAGCTCCAGATTTGGCAGTCTCATTCCTTTTCTTTGTGAGTATGTTTACACTGAACTCCTTGAATCCCCATCTTAAATGCATTTTGTAGCTCTGAGACTGACTTTCCTTCAGGTAGCTGATTTCTTTCCACTTTTGCAAATAACTTCTCAGCTGAGTAAAATTGCCCATACCCCAGTCTTTGTTCCTATTATTTTTGTCCTTTTCCTTTTCTAATTCCATTGAATTATGATCTGCACTACAAAAATGCTCTTCCACTGTCACTCCTTCCAAGTTTATTCCCTGAAACTAAATCTAGAATTTACCCCATTGGCTAAAAGAGTTCTCCTGAATGCATTGGAAATTCTGTGCCCTCTATAACTTTTTACACTGAATGTTTTCCAGTTAATATTTGAGTAAATTATATTATCCATTTTTTCTGTTTTTTCCTTTTCAGTTACCAGAACATGTTACAAATACGTATTTCTACATCCCTCAGAATGCTTGGATGTGGGTTGTATACTCACAACCTTTTTGTTCTTTATTTCAGCTTATTCAGCCTCATTTGGTAATCCTTCAAAATATATCCCATTTCTTTTACCACATTGCCACCTCTCCTCCTCTTCTATCCCCCTTCCAACTCCTCTAAAATTCCTTTAATTGGGAATCAGTTTCTAGTCTTGCCCCTATGTTACATTTCCATAACTTTTTAATATCATACTCCCATGTGGCTATCCATGCCCTCAACTCATCTGCCATTTTAACTACACTCTGCATTTAATATTTACAGTATACCCTTAAGTATAGCCAGACTATTTTCATGCCTGCTTTCAAACCTCTATTTTCTCCGCCTATCAAACTCTCTCATTCACTTTCTTCTTTCCATTTCCAATAATGCTATTTTCCCTTCTGAATCTTTGGTCAGATGCCCACTCCCCATTTAAATTAATTTCAACCTTCCCCAACAACAACTCGTGAGAATATTGGTCCTTCCCTATTGAGGTGTAGCCTTTTGGTCTGTACAGTGTCTACCTTCCACAAAACTAGTTCTATTGCAGTAGTAATCTAAAGCACTCCCTCCCATGGCATCTCTCCAGCTATGCATTCATCAGCATTCTCCTATTTCCATACTTACTGATGCCAGAGTAATCCAGGGACTACGATCATTGCTTATTAGATTTCTTTCTTAATAACTTTAAAGTTTGCTTGCGGGACCTCATCCCTTTTCCAACCTATGTTGTTTTACTGACATGGACCACAACTTCTGGTTTGTTCACCCTCGTCTCCAGAATGTTCAGTGCAGTGATATCTTTGACCTTTAGCTGCAGGGAGGCAACATCCCAATCTCATCTCGGCCTGTCTGCTCAGCGACATATAAAATCCCCTAAGTAATGAGGTCTTGACTTTTCTCATAGAGTCATAGAGTTATACAGCATGGAAACCAGTCCTTTGGTCCATGCTGACCAAGATGCCCCATCCAAGCTGGTCCCATTTACTGGTGTTTCGCCCATAACCTTCTAAACCTTTCCAATCCATGTACCTGTCCAACTGTCTTTTAAGAGTTGTTATTGTACCTGCCTCAACCACTTCCTCTGGCAGCTCATTCCACATAGATACCACCCTTTGTGGAAAAAAGTTGCCCCTCCAATTCCAAATAAAACTTTCCCTTCTCACCTGAAAATTATGCCCTCTAGTTCTTGTTTCCCCAACCCTGGGAAAAAGACTGAATATATTAACCCTGTCTATGCCTCTCATGATTTTATACATCTCTATAAGATCACCTCTCAGTCTCCTACCCTCCAAGAAATAAAGTCTCAGCCTGTCCAACCTCCCCCTACAACTCGGGCTCTTCAGTCCTGGCAACATCCCTGTAAATCTTTTCTGCACTCTTTCCAGTTTAATAACATCTTTCCTACAACAGGGCGACCAAAACTGAACACAGTGCTCCAAGTGCAGCCTCACCAGGCTTTTCTCTTCCAGTACAGCTGGGTCATCCATGGTGTGTAGGTCTTGAATCTACCTGCACTGCAGGAGAGCCCTCTCTGCCATTTGCACTCAGAACTAAATACTGGATGGGGGCAAGATGCTGAGGGTCTCCAAAACTACCTGCCTGCTTCTTTTTGTCTGTTTGGCAACCATTCATTACCTCTCTACCTACACTGTCTTCAGCTGCAGGGTGACAACCTTCTGGAACATGCCACCCATGATACACTCAGCTTCACAGATGGCCCGCAGTGATCTCAGTGGTTGCTTAATTGCTAAAACCCCAAGCTTGAGCACCTCCAGTTGATGACACTTCCTGCACCTGCACCTTCCTGCATGTGCTCCTGCTGTAGCATTTGGAGATATCCTGTGGCAAGGAAGTTGAGAGTCAAAGGGATCTTAACCTCCATGGAGAACACAGTCCAGTTATAGTGTGGCGGAGTTTCTTATAGGATGTCACAAATCTCAGTGATAGCTGGCTTAAAAAGCCAGACCCTTAGCAATTCTGTTGTTCAGAGTCTGGAGTAGGTTCTTGGCAAGTGGCAAAGGGGGCACCTTTGCCCCTGGCTAAGATCCCAGACCCACCCTGAGTGGCCAGACATGGCCATGTCCCAGCTGCCAGCAGCTGGCTATATCACCTCAGAGCCACTCATGGAATGAATACCTCAGCAGCTAAGTGCGGGAGAAAACACTCCCTGTTACTTTTAATGTGAAGCAGGCTTTGAAATGTGTCTGAGCTGTCACTGTTGGAGTGGCGGGTCAGGTCAGCAGAGTTTTCCTTTAAAGAGTGAAAAAAGCAACAAACTAGCATGATGTTCTACAGGGATTGTTCATTGGTGGTCATTGTGTGGAGTTTTTTCATCCAATTTATGTCAGTGTAGGTTAAAATGTGCATTATGTGAATAATGGCAGAATTACATGTGCACCTCACCCAGGTAATGTGAAGAGCGCACAGAAGCACCTGCTCCAATTTCAAATCAGACGTGATTTCACCTGCAATTTCTCCAGCATGATTTGCTGTGGGTATAACTGAGGTGGGATCACAACTGCACCTATAAACTGGGTCTTATGCAGTCTAATTTCTAGTCTCTGCTGAGCTTGATGGAAGTTGGATTTCGCCTTTTTTAGTACCAAAGCCAATTTTGATCCCCGCAAAAATCCTGAAATTGACCAAAAATAGTTTGAAATAATATTCAGATAGCTTACACCCAGAAGGCAGAATGGTCTGCGTGGTTCCCAATGGGACCATACTCAGTTCATTCAGACATTTTACTGTGCAGCAATGACAGAGCCATCTACAAGAACATAAAATTCACAAGACAGTAACAACTCCAAAAGGTCTGGATTCACCACTAAAGTTTCTGGAATCACTAAAGGACCAGAAGTTAAAATCCATAAAGCAGCACTACAAAGTGCAAACATTGTGCTACGACAATTAAAACCCTGCTGTGTCTTAATGACCAGCTTGTTTCATGTTTCAATTTCATTTCAATAATGCAGTTAACACTGATAATTTCAACAAAGACCATGAAGAACATGCAGTCAAAGGAAGAACAGAAGAGGTGGGGAAGTCTTGGATTTTATTTTTTCCGACCTGATGTGTAACCCCATTGTAAATACGTAGTTCATTATAATTCTTTTCCCATTTGAAATATAATACACCTCTGAATGTGTAACACATTGAAATTGTGTCAAAGAGGTGACACAGAAATCAGAAACACAAAGAGATCATCCGCAGATTGACCCCCAAAATAGTTACAAGTACACAGGGCCCTGTTCATGGCATTAAGCATGAAGGGAAAGAGAAGGATAGTGTAGTTTCAGCTGTTCCACTGAAGTTTACATAATCTCTCAACCTCAGGTAGAGACAGATCATCAAAGAATCCCTGGGTCAGACTTTGACACAACTGGCCACTGTAAACTTGGGTAGAGGTTGATGGCCAGGAACTTTGATGATTCCCAGCAGCTTTCCATCTGCTCCTTTTCACCAGCTACTTTATCATAGAACAGTATAGCACAATACAGGCCCTTCGGCCCACAATATTGTACAACCTTTAAACCTTGCCTAAGACTATCTAACCCCTTGCTCCCACACATCCCTCTATTTTAAATTCCTCCAAATGCTTATCAAGCAATCTCTTGAATTTGACCAATGTACCTGCCTCCATCACCACCCCAGGCAGTGCATTCCATGCCCCAACCACTCTCTGGGTAAAAAACCTTCCTCTGATATCTCCCTTGAACTTCCCACCCATTACTTTAAAGCCATGCCCTCTTTCATTGAGCATTGGTGCCCTGGGAAAGAGGTGCTGGCTGTCCACTCTATCTATTCCTCTTAATATTTTGTACACCTCTATCATGTCTCCTCTCATCCTCCTTCTCTCCAAAGAGTAAAGCCCTAGCTCCCTTAGTCTCTCCTCATAATGCACACTCGCTAAACCAGGCAGCATCCTGTTAAATCTCCTCTGCATCCTTTCCAACGCTTCCACATCCTTCCTATAATGAAGTGACCAGAACTGGACACAGACAAGTGTGGTCTAACCAGAGTTTTGTAGAGCTGCATCATTACCTCGCGGCTCTTAAACTCGATCCCACGACTTATGAATGCTAACATCCCATAAGCTTTCTTAACTACCCTATCCACCTGTGAGGCAACTTTCAGGGATCTGTGGATATGGATCCCCAGATCCTTCTGCTTCTTCACACTACCCAGAATCCTGCCATTAACCTTGTACTCCGCCTTGGAGTTTGTCCTTCCAAAGTGTAATGCCTCACACTTCTCCGGATTGAACTCCATCTGCCACTTATCAGCCCAGCTCTGCATCCTAGCAATGTCCCTCTGCAATTTTCGACAATCCTCCACACTATCCACTAAACTTGCCAACCCACTCTTCTACCCCGAAAAGCAAATGCAGCAGCAAAATACATTAAAAATGGGCACTCTAAAATTAACTTGTTGGTAAAACATGGGATGGTATGCTTTCATTTATTGCACACATTTTCAGAAGTCAATTAATTGTCTGCAGAAGCCTGAGCAATTATCAAAAATATAAGGATTGTGGCAACAGTAACAGCTGCTGGTAATACAAGGCTAGTGATGTTTCTGCTGGTCACCACAGCCCAGGCAATTTGCTTTAACCACATCCTCCTTGGCCCATGTCCCATCATGAACTGCTCCTTCACTTTATCTCAGTTTCTGCCAGCAGTAATATCTCAGATATGTTGGTTCCTTGTCCTCCCTGATTTTGAAATTCTCCCCCTACATCTCTTTTCCCTCTGTTGCAAAATCCATCAACACAAGTTGAAAAAATCTCAAAGGTTTTGCTTCTCTGATGCAGTGATAATATTTACAGCTCCCCTGGTTACAGCAGGTCTGACCAGGCACTTTACGTGAATGGACTTTGAGCTATAAAATGCTACATGAAATCTTTATTAATAGCCCAAGCAAATTGATTTTCTCCTTTTTAACTATCTTTTGTTCAGAAATATTAGTCAGTTTTAAGGGCAGGAATCCTCATGAGGGACAGAGGCCATAGTTTTAAGGTGAGAGGGGGAATGTTTAAAGGAGATTTACGAGGCAAGATTTTTTTACACAGAGAGTGGTAGGTGTCTGCAATGCGCTGCAAAGGGAAGTGGCGTAAGCAGATATGACAGCAAAGTTTAAGAGGCAGTTAGACATGCACATGAACAGACAGGGAATGGAGGGATATAAACCGTGTGCAGGCAGATGGGATTAGCTTAGATTGGTATCCATGGTCGGCACAGAAGGGCCTGTTCCTGCGCTGTACTGTTCTATGTTCTATGACACAAATCATGATAGAGCTACCACTGTCCATAAAGAAATAGAATCAAGCTGAAAAAAAACTTCTGAAAATAGCAGGCAAAATGGAAATTCAGCAGAACGGAAGACCTATGAGAAACAGCAAAGGCTACTTATAAAGTTGTCCTGAGTGGTGCAAAAAAGGAGTTCAAACAAACATCACAAGTGATACCAAAGCTATGTAAATATCAAAAATTAAAAGCACAATAGTAAAGAGGAATGTGAGCAAGTTTTGTCATAGTATTTCAGTGAAGACATTTGCAGATAACACCATAATGAAAACTTGCTAAATTAACATTTTTATAGCAGGGAAAGAGAACAAATTACCAACAGTCCTGATATAAATTCAGTGGAGTTAGCAGGGGACAGTTGGAATTACCTGGGGGCTAAATTCAATGACATCTGAAAATGGACATGGGGATTATGATGCATGCTTAATCTGGACAAGTTCATTGTATTGCTGTCAACACACCAATACCATGCTGTTAATTATAAGTATTACAGCATCAAGCTAGTACGGAATACATTCTTATTCAGCTGGAAGTTTCACCCAGAGGCCAAATATAATGAGTAGTTGGTATCAGTTAAGGTGAACCAACAATGATAAAACCCAGATGGCCTGTGCCTCTTAAAGGGGAGGTAACTTGTGACTGGAGCAGGTGATGACGATCATTCCATAGGTGAATCTGCCCCAGTGTAACAGTGAAGAACAGTATACTGTGGGAGAAAGGCTCCAATGTTTTGGAGCTGGAGACACTCAGCAAGTCAGGCAGCATCTGTGGAAAGGGAAACAGAGTTGACATTTCAGTTCAAATAACCTTCTTCTGACAAAGGATCCATGACCTGAAACATTAATTCTGCTTCTCTTTTCACAGTTGCTGCCTGAGCTCCGGAGAGTTTCCAGTATTTTCCATTTTTATTTCAGATTTTCAGTATCCATTTGTTTGATTTCCATCCATCACTTTGGTACTAATTGCATGTGCAGTACTTGATGGCTCACACGCTCAGGAGACAACAAGCTGATACTGCTGGAGACCAATACCTGGTGTGTAAACACAGGGATTTGTACTCATTGCCACAACAATTCAAAGGCTTGTACCTGAGATCCATCATGCAGCTTTTTTTCAGCAAATGGATTGATGGGTGACAGAATGGCAGCTGTGTCAGATTAACACTGCACATAACACTGAATCCTGTTGTTCCAGGAGCATTCATTAATTGGTCTGCGGTCACACCTGCAACAACCATGTTTTGTTCACATCACGCTGGAGGTGACTCTCACTGAGGGAAAGTTCCTCTACCTACTGAAAAAAACTGCAGATGCTGGAAATGTGAAATAAAATCACAAAAGGCCAGAAATACTCAGCAAGACCCAGTAGGAGCTGGAAGACCCACACTCAACATTTCAGGAGCAGCTTCTTCCACTCTGCCATCAGATTTCTGAACAGTCCATGAACCCATGAACACTACCTCATTATTCCACTTTTACACGATTTATTTATTTTTGTAACTTATAGTAATTTTTATGTCTTGCACTGTAGCTGCTAAAACAAAAAATTTCATAACATATGTCAGTGATAATAAACCTGATTCTGATTCTCAAGTTAGGCAGGATCTATGGAGGGAGAAACAATTTTTCAGGTCAACCCTGACCTTTCATTTGAATATTAACTCTGCTTCTCTCCACTAATGCTGTCCAATTGCTGAGTATTTTCATTACTATCTGCTTTTCTGTCTCTACCGACCTTTGCATCCAGGCCTGAGTCAACACTGAACTGACCACATCCCCATCCTGATTCCCAATACAACCCCCCAACCCCATGACTCCCCATCACACCCAATGACAGATCCCTTTCCTCCTGATCACAAACTCTCAGTCCTTGATCATGATCCCTTAGCCTCAGCCCCCCCGTACTCTGAAGTCCTGAGCCCACCTCGTGTCCTGAGATGTCAATCCCCTATCAGGCCCTGAACAAGCGTCTCTCAATTGCAATCCCACAAAACCCATTCCCTGATCACTCAAACCAATGCCCCATCTCCCTGACACTATACCCCAGCCCAGTATTAGAATAAAACTTCTGTCCCACCAACCTTCGAGGCCTCCCTCCACCTCTAAACTGAACCCAATCCCTTTTCCCCCACCTGTCACTGTCACCACTTGCGTTGATGACAAGGTTCCTGGTCCCCGACTGATGGTAAAATCACCAGTACGCTGCAATGGTCACAGAAGCCAATTCATATTCCTTTCCAAAAATGTGCAACACCTTTTGGGTTACCCCTGGCATTCAATGTTATACAATTTTACCACAATGGGTCCACATCCTAAACAGGCCTCATCCGAGTGCTTTACTCTGTACACCATTTTAACCCCCTTCTCCAATGTCCCATCCAATGACTTCACATGAGTGATCAAAGTTAGTATTGATCAATTAGCCATGCTGCTGTCCTTCAGCTAACAATTCCTAAATGTTGGAAGTCTGGATTTGGGAATTGCTCTTAAGGAAGTCTTTGCAAGTTGCTGCAGTGCACCTTGTAGATGGTACACACTGCACCCATGATGTGAATGTACCAATCAGCAGACTGCTTTACCTTGGATGGCGTCAAGCTTCTTGATCAGTTTTGAAGTTGCACCCATCTTGGCAAGAGAAGACTACACCATCAGCATCCAAACCTATGACTTATAGATGGTGAAAAGCTTTGAGAAGTGAGTCACTCATCAGAGGATACCTTGCCTCTTCCAGCCATTATACTTATATGACTGGTCTAGTTCAGTTTCAGGTCAATATTGACCCCCAGGATGTTATTGGTAGAACTTGGATCTGGTACTGCCTTTGAATATCTAGTTCGGCAGATTAGCCTTTGCCTTTTTTGTTCTTCTCATGCCTTCTATGAGACCTCCTCTTACTCTCCTCTGTCCTATTCCCTTGACATCTGGCACAACTCATTCCAGAAGGGTGCATACACTGCCATACTAAAAACAAAACAAAGACAACACCTAAACAACAAATAATTTGCATCAATTGATCTTAATGCTAATAGATTAGATAATGTCACAGATCTCTAGGGTATCAAAAGTAAGATGTGGAAAAACAATAGGTGCATTAATCTTAATATTCTTAACCTCCAGAAATTTGTGAATTGTTTCTATGGGTTGTAATATTGTTAAACTCAATTGTGTAATAAATGTTGTGCAGAGAGAAATAAAAAAATGCTAATCTGACAGTTCAACGTGAGGAGTGGGAAAGAGTGACTGAGCATTTGAGCAAGTAAGAGCTGATTAAAGAGACTCAGAATGGATTTGTGAAGGGCAGATAATATCTAACCAACTTACTTGCAATTTTTAGGGAGGTCACCACCATGGAGGATAGGGAATGTTTGTACAGATACATGGAGAATGGAGAAATGGTGGAAAGTGGCATTCATTGTGGGAGGTATATGGTTGTGCCATGGATCTAAATCAGTGTCCATTCTTAATGGTGAAAGCTTGCCGTACCCTCCATGCCCTCAGCTCCCCCTCTGAGACAGGGGACCGTCTACTGTTTCACACACCACAGGAACAACTGCTTTCTTCACAAGCCTTGAAGTGGGATCAAAGTCTCTGTGCACATACCACACCCCTCCCTGTAAAATCCTACATCTCCAAATCCAAAATCAATTTTACTTCTTTCTATGAAATCATGATATTTACTTGAATAGAGGGTGAAGAAGAATTCAAAATGTTTAATCGATTTTTTCCTTCAGCAAATGGAAAGGAGGATAAATCTATCACTTAAAGTGAAGAATTAGCAAATTATTTTCATGAAAATATTAGTCAGCTACGGAACAGCAATACCAGAATTTGCTATAAAGTTGAGTATCTGATCAATTGTGTAAACATTGTGTAAACCACAATATGCATAAAGGCCTAGAAATTTGAGTGTATCAAGAATGTTAGATGGCTACAGCAGAGTAGGAAGAGCATTGCACATTTTCACAGTAGGAGGTGTGCCATCCAGAGCAAGGCCAGGTCTGGGGGTATGGAGGGGAGAGTGGGCTGATGGTCATGGCCCAATCAGAACTTCGGGTTTATTTGTGATCAGTTACATGGTTAGGCATTGGGGGGAGGAGTGGGGAGAGGGGGAATGCAAACAAAATTGAAGCGAGAAAGAAGGAGAGAGATAGTACCTGCTAACTGGGAAGGCAATTGGTGGTGATTAGGTGGGTAGGTAGAGAGGGAATACAGTGATTTGATAAGTAGCGAGCAGGTATGCATAGAAATACTTGCAGCAGCATCGCAGGTACATAGCATCATAAAAGCAGCATTCACAAGAAAAACATAAATTAAACATAAATTATACACAGTTTTTACAAGAAAGAACATAACTAGAACAAAAAATGTCCATTTTAGTGCAAAGTGATCAAAGTAGCCACAGTGTTGCTGAACTGCAGTGATTAGGGTTTTGTCAGTTGGTTCAAGAACCAAATGGTTGAAGGGAAGTAGTTGTTCTTGAACCAGCTGGTGTGGGACTTCAGGCTTCTGTACCTTCTGCCTGATGGTAGCTGCGAAAAAATGGCATGGCCTGGATAGTGGAGATCTTTGATGATAGATGTTGCCTTCTTGAGGCAATGTCTCCTGTAGATAGTAGTGATGGTGGGGAGGGATGTGCCCGCGATGTATTGGGCAGAGACCACTGCTCTCTGTAACTTCTTACATTCCTGCATATTTGTATTGCTGTACCAGATAATGTTACTTGATGCATGAATCTTGGCCTAATGGTGGGACAGGAGCAGGATCGACTGGCTGGTAGTGGATGGGGCTGGATGGTTGCCAAAAGTTTAAATAGGTGTGGAACTTAATGGAAGCCCAAGCCGGGACAGTTCTGTGAAGGTCTACTGTCCCAAGAGTATCTCACAATTGTTGCTCCTGGGACAACTTGGATTAATTTCTCCTATAACGCTACAAAATACACAAGTCACACAGGTACAAAAGGATGAAGTATAACCAGATGTGCTTGTCAAGTTTGAGAAAGGTGCAACAAAAACCCAGAAGCATCCTAATCCACACTAGAAATAATCCATGTTCAGTTGTGAGATGCTGAGGAAACTGTCTTCTGCATTGGAATTTCTAGACCTACAACTGTTTTGCTGCATCTTGAAATATATGAGTTAAACATAATTCTGGTTCATGGATAATAATTGTTGCTTTAATCCTGATACTCTTTTAAGGATTGTATCATGTGACTAACCACTTTCTGTGTTGCAACAGTGTGGTGTGTAAAATTCCAGAGGCAGTCTGGAAAACAGCCACAACAAGAATGCTATCTGGGGGTCTTGTAAGCCTTTTGTTAATTAAGTTCCTTTGTTGATAGTTTGAAATATGACTATTTCTTGTTTCTCAGAGAATGAATTGGAGAAATACAGCAGCATATCTCATCCAAACCATACCTGAACTATCTGCAACTTCCCCCTGACAACCTGGCCTTTCCTGAGGGTTGAATCAGAGGTCTGCAATTTGCAATTGTTATGATAGACAAACTTGTCAGCACCTTGCATCATTGGTGTGCAAAACTGTAGTAACTTCAGGCACCACATTTGTCCAGCTAAACTTGGATCTGTGGAAGATGCTGTCAGTGATATCCTGCTCCTCCAGAGATTGCCTGGTTGCCAATGTCTCAAACACAATCAACACAGAATCAGTGATTTTGCATCAACTTCGACTTTTTACACGAGTCCCACTGCATAAGCTATTGAAATTGTTAAATGTCATTCAATCAGGAGAAATTGGGTTTCTAAATTATAATTGCTGCTGAGCAACCAAGTGTGAGTGAGGGAATCTGGCAGAGGGAACCTGGGGAAGGAGAGTTGAGGGTTGTAGAGAAGGAGACTGAGCAACTCCTTATAAACCCATTTCACATGTGGAATCACATTCTATTTTTATATAGGAGCAAAACATAAAAATGTTACTTATGTTATTTCAAATTAATCCCACCAGTATGTCCTCAGTAGGGCAGGCATGGTAGTGTAGCGGTTAGTGTAACGCTGTTACAGCGCCAGTGACCCAGGTTCAATTCCGGCCTCTGTCTGTAAGTAATTTGTACATTCTCCCATGTCTGCGTGGGTTTCCTCCAAGTGCTCCGGTTTCCTCCCACAATCCAAAATACATACTGGTTAGGAAGTTGTGGGCGTGCTATGTTGGCGCCGGAAGCGTGATGACACTTGCGGGCTGCCTCCAGAACACTCCAGGCAAAAGATGTGTTTCACTGTGGTGTTCAATGTACATGTGACTAATAAAGATATCTCATCTCATGTTTTTCACTCTGTGTTGTGAATTATATTTCATGTACTTTCATACACCTGCTTTAAAGTCCGTGAATTTTTTTCTGTCTGAATGGCTGATTTGCTGCTCACTCTATTTCTGGATGCCATGGATACTCTATAAATAGCAGCACATTCAAACCAACTTAAAAATAAAGGAAGCACTGATTCTAGGGCCTGTTATATCCCTGTGGGAACCTTTCTTTGAGATAAGAACATAAAGAGCATAAGAAGATAGGAGCAGCAATGGGCCACTCAACCCCTCAAGCCTGGCCTGCCATTCAATATGATCATGGCTGATCTACCAGGCCTCATCACTTCTTCTCTACCAGTTCTCCATAGCCCTTAATTCCTGATCTCTCAAATACTTAACTACTTTTTAAAATAGCCCTGATCTAGCCTACAACCCTCCGGTGCAGAGAATTCTGGAGCTTAACCACCCCTCTGAGAAGTTCCTGCGCACCTCCGTTTTTAATGACCACCTCCAACCTTCTAACTCTGCAAGGATTGGCTCCTTCCTCCAAAATCAGAACTATAACAGCATGATCCAGCTTCCCATTCCTCCCCAGAAGAGGCAGCTCTCCATTTCATGACATCCCTTCTGGTGCCACACAGAAGACAGCAGTGCCAGTGAAGCGAGAAACAGCTGGGAAGCAGGTGACACACTGGCATTTGAGGGTGGGGGGTTAGGAGGACTGGGAGGAAGGTGCCTGGGGACTGAGGTCTGGAAAGTGTGGAGGAGGAGACAGAGGAAGGGGCCTTTGGAGGACAGGAAGAGGGAGAGAGTGTCCAAGGTTGGAGAGAGAACATGGGGGAGTGACAGACAGGGAAGAAGAATGGGGGGGTTAAAGATGAGAAAGCGAGACCATGGAATGGAGGAAGGGGTTTGGCTCAAGGAAAAAAGGGAAAATGGAGTTGGGGAAGACAGGGAATTGGGATCAAGACTGGAGGGAGAGGGGTGCATTGGAGGTATGCTGTGAGGGGAGAGAGAAAATGAGGTTCTGAATTTGAGTGACAATGGGGAATGGGGCAGATGATTGGGGTGTAGGAAATAGGACTAACATTTTCTCCAGAACCAGGAGATACAGCAGTAAGATGGTGAATGAAACAATGCCACAGGGGAGCAACCAGTGAAGGGGTGACTGATAGCCAAGGGGTCATGATGTGGATACCTTGCGAAAGATTATCTCCACTAATGGCCAGATCAGGAACCAGGAGAAAGAATACAAGGATTCTTCCTGCAACAACACACACAAAATGCCGGAGGAACTCAGCAGGTCAGGCAGCATCTATGGAGGGAAATGAACAGTCGACGTTTCAGGTTGAGACCCTTCATCAGGACTGGATTCTTGCTGAAAGTGATCGCAAAAGGAAGGTTTTTGAACTGAGTGGTGTTAGGCTGAGGGATGTTTCACCACTAGCAGTAATTGGGGTCAAGAGTATCATATTATGGTAGATACTATAATATTTATTAGAAAAGGATCTGGAAAGTAATGTGGTGACTGGAAAGGATAGCAAGATGTGCACAGGAGGACTGGACATGATGAATAATGTATTTTTTATACTTTAATAGATTACAAATGAATTATGTTTTGGATGATCTAACTCTGGGATGAGATCAATACAAAACAGGTTGGTTGTGGGAACTAGCAGAAGAGTGACAGCAGGAATCAGATCAGTAGTGATGTAAGCTTTGGAATGGAGAAAGAGTAGTATCAAAAACACAAAAGGGTATGTCCCAAATTCTTTCTAAACTCTTCACATTCCCTCTGGCAGTACAAGGAAAAAACTTCCTTTGTTTGGTTATTAACAATTGTGCTGATTAGACTGTTTGGAGGCACTTTCCAGTTAGTTGAAGCCTGAAGTCGCTGCTGTCTTTTAGTTTCTCTCAATTAAAAATGAACAAAAAGTTAACATCCTCCGAAAAGACAGTGGAAGTCTATTATTTTCATTTGTGTGTAATATATGGTAGAAATACTGAAAATACAGTTTAACTTCACAAAGAAGACTATATGTGGTCTGCACACACTAGTTCTCCAAAGTTTGAACTTGTTCACATTGATGAATTGGAGATATGCTATTTTTCCCAAAGGCACCAGCAAGGTTTTCTCTGCTTGGCAGGTGAAACAGATTCTCTTGTTCACGCTCAGGCACAATGGGCCAAATGGCTTCTTTTGTGTTGGACCATTCTGTGATTCTCAAGTTTGCAATAGAAAGAATTTTGTAGCATCAAGCAAAGATTCACAAGGTACGTACTTAGCTACTGAAAGGCACGTAGTTTGTCAGTAATATACATTCCCACTATTTGCAAGTGAATCATTTAACCTCTGTCAAAAGCAAAATACTTTTGGGCACACCTACTTTTGTTGAAATTTTCCTTACACCTGTTAATGCCTCAAGGGTCTTTCTGTGGTTTGGACACAAATGGAGACAATTTCCATCACATGTGCACTAGTAATGTCAGCCATAATGTAATCAGTATGCACCTGGCATGAATGTTCCAGAAGGGTTTACACTGGAAAGACTTTCACTGGAAAAATCATTGAAAGACTAAGTGAATGATTTTTTAAAAAATTATTGTGACATATACTTGGCCAACTTACCCTACAGCAAGATGGTACAATAAGATACCACCACCTTCTGACAGTAAGTACCATAGCTGTACTTAAAATGAAATGATCAACTGCTCAAAGTAATTAAATAGGCAAGGGTCAAAGACACATTCATAGGGGAGGAAGTTCCAAACACTAAGTCCCAGTAGTGCAATTTCTAGCTCAGGAGCATACTATTATTATTACAGAGATGAGTTTGACTGCTCACTTGCAAAATCACTTGTTCACCTTTTGTAAAATTAATTTTTGCAAACAAGACCTGATATGTTGCTCTACGATTCTTGAAAGTTGAAAGAACTGACAATAAATCTTTGATAGCTCTATATACCTCCATAGAGGCTTTAACCGAGAAAATCAAGGGAAGGTCGGAGCAATCTTTTCCCTTGATACACATGGTTCCTACAAGGCCAAGTTTACGAGGTGTGAGCAGAGGCAGCTGAAAGGGTCATTGTCCCGAGCATCACTCTTAGGACATGCCTTCATTGTAAGACAAGGTTTTGAGACTTCACAAAAGCAGTAAATCTAAGTCTACCCTTTAATACTTCCATTTCCCAACAGCTTTTTCACCCATACCTCCACCACTCTCAACTTTTTCATTTTGTCAATTACGAGGACACACATCTCTATTAGTTATTGCAATCAAACAGCTCTCAATCATCTCATCATCATTCACTACCTACTACTAAACAGGCACCAACTCCTCTCATCATTCCTTCCTCATTTCACTTTCTATAAACTTTGCTGTACATTCACCCGAGATTTCTTGGCATCACCAGAGTGCAGTTGACAGTCTGCCTGGATTTTGCAGACAATATCCTGCTTCATGAATATCGTTTACTTTGGACTTCAAACTGGAGGATGTTTTAAAATGTGTTTGAAGCTTCAAATAACCGGCCCCAACTAAGAAGCTGAGTCAGGATCAGATTCACCCTGCACCATCATCTAACTTAGCAAGATTTATCACCATTTGTTGCAGGGAATAGAACAGATATCTTTATCACCTTTCAACTAAGGGACATAAATATTCTAGCATTTGGTTATTCCTGTTGTTTCACCAGGACTGTATTCAATAAGATTGCTGACCCCAGCCTGTTACCTTCTGTCCAACAGCTTGCTCAATCAGAAAAATGCTCACCTCAATCACCAAGATCACAAGACAAGGGAGCAGAAGTAGGCCATTTGGCCCATCGAGTCTGCTCCAAGGAAAAGGGAAAAAGAAAATGAGAAATGGGTGCGGGGGGTGGGGGGGGTTCAGGTGCAAAAAAAAAACACTATTCTAACCCCAATTTCCAGCCTTATCCCCATATCCCTTGATACCCCAACTATTTAGATATATGTCTATCTCTTCCTTAAACGCCTCCAATGATCTGGCCTCCACTGCTACACCTGGCAAGGAATTCCACAAATTCACCACCCTCTGGCTAAAGAAATTTCTCCTCATCTCTGTTTAAAACCTGTACCCTCTAATTCTAAGACAGTGCCCTCTGGTCCTGGACTCACCCACCAAGGAAAACAGCCTAGCCACATCTACTCTGTCCAGTCCTTTCAACATTTTAAATGTCTCTATGAGGTCCCCTCTCATTCTTCTGTACTCCAGTGAGTACAGTCCAAGAGCCGACAAACTCTCATCATACGTAAGCCCTTTCATTCCGGGAATCATCCTCGTAAATCTCCTCTGAACCCTCTCCAACATCAGCACATCTTTCCTAAGGTATGGGGCCCAAAACTGTGCACAGTATTCCAAATGAGGCCTCACTAGTGCCCCGTAGAGCCTCATCAACACTTCCTTACTTTTATATACCATACTTCTCAATACTTAAAAGCACATATGCAAAGAGAGCTAACACTCAATTTTGGAGCCATGTGATATGCGGCAACATATTGGGGTGAATCAGAATCAGGTTTATTATCACTGACATACGTCATGAAATTTGTTGTTTTGCAGCAGCAGTACAGCGCAAGACATAAAAATTACCATAAGTTACAAAAATAAATAAATAGTGCAAAAGAGGAATAATGAGGAGGTGTGGGTTTCCTCCAGGTGCTCTGGTTTCCTCCCACATTCCAAAGACGTACGGGTTAGGAAATTGTAGGCATGTTATGTTTGCGCCGGAAGTGTGGCGACATTTGCGGGCTGCCCCCAGAACACTACGCAAAAAGATGCATTTCACTGTGTGTTTTGATGTACATGTGACTAATAAAGATAGCTCATCTTTATCTTATTTATGGGTTCATTGTCCATTCAGAAATCTGATGGCGGAGGGAAAGAAGCTGTTCCTAAACATTGAGTGTGGGCCTTCAGGCTCCTGTACATCCTCCCCAATGGAAGTAACATGAAGAGGACATGAGGCACCACCTCTTGAAGATGTCCTCAATGGCAGGGAGGGTTGTGCTCATGATGGAGCTGGCTGATTCTACAACCCTCTGCAGCCTCTTTCAAGCCTGCGCATTGGAGCCTCCATACCAGGCAGTGATGCAACCAGTCAGAATGGTTACCACTATATATCTGCAGAAATTTGCAAGAGTCTTTGGTGACATACCAAATCTCCTCAAACTTGTAATGAAGTAGAGCTGCTGGCATGCCTTCTTCATGATTGCATCAACGTGTTGGGCCCAAGATGGATCGCCTGAGATGTTGATGCCCGAGAACTTGAAGCTACTCACACTTTCCACTGCTGACCCCTCAATGAGGATTGGTGTGTGTTCTCCCAACTTCCCCTTCCTGAAGTCCACAATCAATTCCTAGGTGTTGCTGATGCAGAGCATGAGGTTGTTGCGACACCACTCAACCAGCAGATCTATCTCACTCCTGTATGCTCCTCATCGCCATCTGAGATTCTGTCAACAATAGTGGTGTCATTGGCAAATTTATGGATGGTGTTTGAGCTGTGCCTAGCCACACAGTCATGAATGTAAAGAGAGTAGAGGAGTGGGCTAAGCACACATCCTTGAGGTGCACCTGTGTTGATTGTCAGTGAGGAGGAGATGTTATTACCTGTGGGTGGGGGAATAAATATTTCGAAAAGAGCCTAAGATAGTTTTGGATGTCAATTTGCTGGTCACGGCTGCTCCTTCTGCTACTCCTTTTAGTTTCCATCTACCTTTAACATTCCAAAATACCCTCTAGTCCAAGAGTAATTAGAATCCCACCTCAGATTCCCTGAGAACTACCTCATCAATACCCCAGGTCCTAGGATCTTTTATTTTCCAGATTCAACCTCATTCTATCATTCCAAGTATCTTTCTTACCAGTGTTTCTGGAACCTGGTGACTCATCTGAAAGTCCTGCTTGCCTTGACACCCTATCCTAGTAATTCTAATTTCTGAGATCATCCCCAACATTGAGCAGTCTATCTATCTGATATCTGGCATCGTAACCCAATACTTAACAAGCTTTCCTTAAGCAATGCCAAGGGATATATTTGTCTTTTGTTAAATATAAAACATCTTATCTGTAAAAGGAATTTGGGTTTCTGCAGAAAGTGTAGTCCAGTGCGTAGGTGGGTTCTACCTGATATGTGGTCTGGTGGCAAAGCAAGTGTTTACTCTTTTTATAGGCATGCTGATTCAGAGTTTGATAGCTACCACAGAATGGAAAGTATTGAGTGATCTAAAATTAAGATGATGTCAAATTATCGCTGGGGTTCCTTGGCTCTGCCTGAATGCTTTTCTTTTACCTTAGTAATTGAAAGGTGCGGTGGAAGCATTGTTCTTCATTGTTTGTGAATATATTTTTGATAACCTTTAGCAAAGATAAATATTTTGGGGCACACCTTATTTCAGTCTGGTGACCCCAGTCATCTTTCATTGAATTCAATTATATCAGGCAGTCTCCATTCCACATGTGCCCTGGTAGCAATGGGCATAAGACACGGCTAGTGCCCTGGTATGCATAGCAACAAAGGTTCTTGGGGCAGTGGGTATCTTAATGTTCCAACAGAACAATGTAGTTAGTTGTTTCTGAAAACTCTGGTGCCAACTTGAAACTTGTGAATGATATATCTTCAATGCTATTTATTTACTCTGAACAAACCACATGGTTCAGTGTGTTTATTTTAAGAAGAAGTTCGAAGAAATCTCCAATTTCAATTCCTTTATTACCTTACCTTGCTGACTTACCGGTCTGATTTTGACGGGGTTGATCCATTCGATAACATCATGTGTAACAGACACAAAGCATGATTAACAGCAGAAGCAGACATGCCAAGAGACAAGAAAACAATAACCCATTTATGTTGCAACCTTAACAGAGCAAAACACCCCAACCTGTTCCCCAGGAATTTTATCAAACAAAGGTACAGAGAAACTAGGGTAGATGATAAAATGTTCAGTTAAAGAACTAAGTTTTAGAATGCAACTTAAGTGGGGAAAGGAAGGTCCAGAGGCAGAGAGATTTAAGGAGGGAATTCTTGAGTTTATGACCAAGGGATCAAGTCAATTCAGGGATGATCATGATGTTTTGAATTAGAGGAGTGCAGAATCTGAGGCTTATTTGGCCACAAGTGATTACTATAGCAAAAAAGACTAGAACAGATTTGAAATTAAAAGTGAGAGTTTTTAAACTGAACCATTGGTTAAAAGAGAGCCTGTGCACAAGAGGAAGTGAAGGGCAAAGAGTGAACAGGTCTTCACATGTGTTTTGAATGATCTCTTTTCTGAAGTACAGAACAAAGCTAGTAGAAGTGCATTAGCGTAGTAAGGTAAGGTAATAAAGGTGTGCATGAGTGGTTGATGAGCTGAGGCAGGACCAGAGGTGGGTGATATTAAGGTGATAGAAGTAGTCTCAGCAATTAGGGTCAGAAATAGCACCAAGGCTGCAACCAATCGGTTTCTGTGTTAGACAATTACCAGGGAATGTGAGCGGGTGTCTGGGAAGGAGGTTGTGAAGGGGGCCATGGAGGCTCATCGTCTACGTCCTGTGCAGCTTCCAATGTCCTGGAAGTCACTCTAACACTGCAGCCAGTCAGTCTCAGACAGCAGATCCTGAGGACCCATTCCTGGACTCCAGTCAGTGACACTGAGAAACAATTGAAATATATCTAAGCAATTAAAAAAGAGAAACATTTAAAATGCAAGTGAATGAGGCAATGCCAGATGTGTGAACTGTGGTTCATGTAAAGCGGAGGGGTGATAGCCCAGAACCAAAACAAATAGAGAGGGTGAGCGAAGCAACAATTGGCTCACACGATAGGTCAGATAGGTGATCGTGAAGGCTGCAAAATTTACTTCCTTTGCACACATTTCTTGGGTGTCAAATCAGTTCCAAAATCCAAAGCACATTCCGACTTAACTGGTTCAAAGTTGTTCTTTGTATCACTTTGCTGAGGACACTCATGTGCCCAGCTAATGCCTACCAAAGGTAAGCAGAGTGGGTAGATCATGATATCAATCAGCAGGAAACAGCAATTTGGGGCCAGTGTTGCCTCAACATTGTCATTGCTCTCTCTTAACCTCACTCAGCATAAAATTCCTTCAGCAGCAGCAAGCAGCACTAAATAATGCTATTTAAATGGATTATTCTCCACTATGGATTCATGATTTCTATGATTGTACAAGGATTTGATGTTTTCCAACTAGTCTTAAAATGGTAAAATTTCTGGGGAGTGTTTCTTACTCCCCATAAGCCTTGCACCTATGCTAGGCTGGAAGGCTGTGGGGAGTTAGCTTCCAGTCTGGTGTGGTGAAGACGGTAGTGGGTAGGCACGGTAGTATAGTGGTTAGTGTAACACTATTACAGCGCCAGCGCCCCAGGTTCAATTCCAGCCGCTGCCTGTAAGGAGTTTGTACGTTCTCCCTGTATCTGCCTGAGTTTCCTCTGGGTGCTCTGGTTTCCTCCCACATTCAAAGACATATAGGTTAGGAAGTTGTGGGCATGCTATGTTGGCGCCGGAAATGTGGCGACACTTGCAGGCTGCCCCCAGAAACACTCTTTGCAAAAGATGCATTTCACTGTGTGTTTTGATGTACATGTGACTAATAAAGTTGCCTTATCTTGTTGAAGTATTTTACCCAAATAATAATCTATGGAGCGAAAAACAATGTTTCATGTCACCTACTTCTCATGAGAGATAAAAAAAAGAGCAGACCCTGCAGATTTCAGCAAATTTTTGGACTGCTGGAAAACGCCAAACACATTGAGAATTGTTCTGATGAAGGGGTTCAGATCTGAAACATTAACCTTATTTTTCTTTCCAGAGATGCTGCCTGACCTGCGGAGTGTTTCCACCATTTTCTGTACTTGTTTCAGATTTCAAGCCAACAAAGTATCCCTGATGCTGGGTTGCATGGAATAGGTACAGTGTTTGCCTCAGAAGAAATGAGAGCAGATCAATCCATATGTGAATCCTAGTACAAAGACATGACAGTGATTTAAAACTGGCCTCGCAAATGCTGTTCCATATTCTCCATAGTCATGCATTCCTTGCTGACTTCATTGCAAAATAGATCTGACATATATTGTTGTATTTTACATCAATCATCTGTCTTTGGTACTTATCTTCGTAAAAGTTTTCCACTGACATCTATCAAATCTTTCACATGTTGTGTCTTTGGATTCATGTGGGGAAATTCCACTCCTGCATACCAGTTCAAGGAGTGGTCTGATAGGAATAGATCAAATTATAAACAATCCTCAGCTAAATGTTTTTTTTTGTTTTCAGGACACATTGATTCTGCTATTACATTTGTTCACTTGAATTGCAAACAGGTCTTCTTTATAATGGCCATGCACTTTACTTCATTGTTACTTTAGTGTTCTATATTCACCTTTTTAACACTGGGTAAATTAGAAAGGCTTGAAATCTGGGATAAAGTGCAACTAATTTTATATGCAACTATAAGCTTATGCTGTCTGCTTGTCCTTCATTGAGGGGTCAGCAGTGGAAAGGACGAGCAGCTTTAAATTCCTGGGTGTCAACATCTCAGAGGATCTATCTTGGGCCCAACACATTGATGCAATCATGAGAACGCATGCCAGTGGCTCTACTTCATTAGACGTTTGAGGAAATTTGGTATGTCCACCAAAGACTCTTGCAAATTTCTATAGATGTATGGTGGAGAGCATTCTGACTGGTTACATCACCATCTGGTATGGAGGCTCCAATGCGCAATAGCGAAAGAGACTGCAGAGGGTTGTAGACTCAGCCAGCTCCTTCATGGGCACAACCCTCTCCGCCATCCAGGACATGCCCTCTTCACATTACTACCATCGGGGAGGAGATACAGGAGCCTGAAACCCACATTCAGCATTTCAGAACAGCTTCTTCCCTCCACCATTAGATTTCTGAACATTCCATGAACCCATGAAGACTACCTCGTTATCCTCCTTTGCACTATTATTTATTTTGTAAATTATAGTAATTTTTATGTCTTGCACTGTACTGCTGCTGCAAAACAACAAATTTTATGACATATGTCAGTGATAATGAACCAGATTCTAACTGTTAGAAAAGAATTCAGCATATACCCAAATTAACCAGATAATTGAGTGACCTTTTACCTCAGCAGCAGGTTCATTTTCAAGAGAAGCTTGCACCAATTACATTAGCCAACATTTAAAGTCATCCTAAACATTCATTGTCTTCACGTCCAACACATAGTGGCTGCTAGGTGTACCACTTTCAAAATGGAGCAGTTACTCACCTCAGCACCTCCTGAACCTGTCAAGAAGGACAAGGGCAGAGGGCAACATGGGAACACTATCACTTGCAGTTTCCCACCAAATCACAAAACATCCTGATCTGGAAATTCTGACAGTCTTTGCTTAGTTGCTTGGTCTAAATTGTGGAATTCCCCTACCCAACAGTATTGTGGAAGTCTCTTCACCAGATACAGCAGAGGTTCAAGATGGCCACTCACCACCACCTTCTCATGGGTGATTAGGAACAGGCAATAAGTGCTGGCCTTGCCAGCAACACCTAAATCTTGAAAAACAAGGACGTAAAAAAACCCTGCTCTTCTTAATGGAAGGTGGATTGTGTTGCAGCAGGTAGAATTTATTGTGGAGGGGATCACACACTGATAACATGCTTACAAACAATCAGATTCATACTGAGCATTCTATGCCCCATCTCGATCTTCTTGAACTGAATACTACTGCAAATTACAACTTACACCCATTGCCTGTTATTTAACTATGGCAGGCATATCACTCAAGTACATTCACACTTCACTAAGACTAACATACTTCTCCACACAGAGAAAGGAGCACATATCCAGGGATGTCAGCTCTAATTAACTGTCAGAAGAGTGATTCAACTTACCCCAATGGAATAACTGCTCTGGCCGTGGTATATGAGATTAGTTGTGACAGCACTCATGATGTATTCCGTCACATTTGTATTCTTATTTGAGCAGAACCTTTGAATAATGTTGTTTATACTCTTCAAGTCTCATGTATGTCAGTCCATACACTCTGCAATGCACCTTGTCAGAGTTAAGAATCCACTTGGAACACAGCCCATCAGTGCAACAATTATTATAGTCATCACTAAATTGAAACATATAGAAGGTGACAATATTGTTTTGCCTAATCTCCTTCTCATATTCCTTTCCCTCCTCTTTTTTCTATCTTTTCTTATCTTTTATGACCATTAGATGGTGTAAACATGCCCCTGCTATTTTCCCCTTCCCCTCACCATAAGTCTACCTTGTGTTGATTTTTCTTTTAACTATTGTAAATAGGATCCACAGCTTGCATCGTGGTGAAAGAAAGTCAAGATGCATGTGAAAATGAAGATACACAGATGCAACACTCATAGCCATGTGCTCAGTTACAGACACAATACAAAATCTGAACAACAGGTTGATGGCAGGTTCCATGGGCACTAAATCAATGGGTACCTGTGACCACACCTGGCAACCTATGGGATTAGCCGTCCATGAGATCCTCAACACTCCAGGTTTCTAGTTAGCACAACAACAACTAACATTAATAAAGGACATTAACAAGTGGGGAAAAGCTTAGGGTTACCAGCTCCTTCAAAACTCACACACAATGTTCTTTCATCACTGTAGCTGTGATTTCATCTCTCCTCACAATTGCTGATCTCTACCTTTTTTGTATGATAACTCCTGAGACCCACTGGATACTCTATAGCAGTCCATAAAAATGGGGAGAACTTTGTCTGTAACAAATGTCACTAAACACAATCAAGAGCATTGATTGGCATTTGTACTCATCTAACCACATTCATTTCCTCTCATTATTGGTTTTTCCATTTAAGGTCTTTATAACTATTCTTGTATTAAGTAAACGGCAATCTCAATTAAGTGGATCAACATTTTTATGCAGCATACCATTTCTAGTTAAAAACCTACCATAAAATAGAGTTGTCAACTCTACTGGGGAAGCTGTAATCTATGGAGGCTGCAGGGCACACAGAAGTTATGCCAATCAGCTTGAAACACATGAATAGTGACTCTGTGATTCTGTGGTGCAAATATGGCCTTGTTGTATGGCATAGACCTTCAGCCTTGGAGCAGCACTGCACTGGAAGGTGAAGGCTTGTTTCAGCATGAGATAAAAGGCTTGTCTAATTTTTGAGAATACAGCAGGGACTTCAGGATCTTCAAGGACGGTCCGAGCAACATGTTCTTTTTTACTTGCTGGAGTGGTGGGGCGCCCCAGTGCAGGTAATCCCCACCCGGGCTTTGATGTCAGGGACATGACACTCATCCCTCTCACCCATCCACTACTCAGGGACAAATCTGCATTTCCACTATTTAAAGTGTCGTTTGAAAAGCTCCTTATGTGGCAGGGGATCACACAGCAGGCTTTGCATCACACACAAGACTTTCAAAGTGACCTGCAGTTTGTACTTAATAAAACAATGAAGCCCCGGAACTCATGATTCTAATGTGCAAGAAACAATGCATGTTGTGCACACTAGAATAACACTTACTCATGACTCACATGAAAATGCCACTAAACAAACGTTTCTACATGCAGAATTTCGAGGTCAAACAGCTTATTTTATATACATTTATCAGTTAAGTGTAACTTCTTTAGTATAATTGAGTTCATAAGCAAAATCCATGAACAATTAAACACACACCTAAACAAAGTAGCCCCATTTTGCAGGGTGACACATGAATATTGACATCTACTGGCATCTCTCTGCTAAATTTCTAACTATTTTTCCCCTCTTGCCTTTTCCTTTAACCTTCTACTTCTGTCGGACATTCTGCACACCAGGGTTTCCTTGAGTGCACCACTGGGTCTGAGGTTGATTGTGAGGATAGGGGGTAAATGGGCAATGCACCCAACCCAGGAAAGTGGTCAGTGTGGTTGCAATGTCAGCAAGGTGCTGAAAAGCTGTGGCACAAGATGCCATAAAACTTTCAGAAGGAGAAAGATTCCACATTGTCCAGTTCAATCTGCACTACAACACAAAATGTCAATAATCATATTTGGCACATTAGTTAATAATGCTTCTTTGTGTCAAATCTCCCTGCTGATTAAAGTTGCCTGATATTGCAAATACAGTGATATGGTTGTATTATCTCCTGAGTGCTAATCCATAAATTGAGCATTCTCACAGGATATGACTCATACCTTGGGTTTGCCCCACAAAATTCATGTAACTGGTTGACAACCTTAGGGTGACAAGTGATTTAGAAACTTGTGAATTATGTCAAGTGTGTCTTGCTTTATTTTGCTGTCAGTAAAGCAATTTAAAACTTAAACAGGTTTGATAACTGAGGATGTGACTTTGACTCTACAGAATTATGAACTATGAATGGGCTTTGTTGAACAGCATGGATTCTTACTGAGAGATTGATCTTAAATTAATATTAAAGCTCAGTAGAAATCTCTTCTTGCAGAAAGCGATGAATCTCTGGAATTCTATGTCCGAGTCTAGATCACTGGAGGTGCTTCCAGAGGAGGCAGATAATTTTTTTTGGAAGATCAGAGAACCAAGGGCTTCTGGGGGACTGGCACTGAAAAGTGGTTGAATCGGTGGAGATCAGCCAGGATTGTGTTGAATGGAGAGGTAAGCTTGAGAAGTCAGATTGCCCACTCCTATTGCTACTTCTTTGTGTTCTAAGAGATGGAAGTCTATGAGATAATTTTGTGACTGCAACCAAACAGTGGTCCTGGCATTTTATAGAGTCAGATTACTTTCATGAAGCAATCTCAATCTATCCCTATGGAGCCTACATAGGTGTCACCACATGGCCAACGATGACATAACATGGGATTCAATTTACTATCCCTCCTAATTATTCACTTCTGATGATTTTGGAAATATTCTATTTGTTGTAAAGTGACCAGCAGTATTTACCTCTCTGTCTCTCTAGGCTCCCATGCTGAAGCTATGCTGTGTGATCAATGTGTTGACAACTAAAGACTTCCTCTGATGAAATAATAATAAGAATAAAGTCATAGGGACCAGGGATTGGATTTAGTAATGTCTGTTTTTTGGAGGTGGGGGCACCATGAGGCCTCCTACTAAAATAGTGTTTGTGTAATGCTGGAGAAAGCAGTTACTGTCAGTTGTGGACTTTAGAAGGTGTCGGACAGCCGGCAGTCACTTCTGAAGGCATAAGTGGTAGCTGGAAAGAGTGAATACAGGATCGAGATAGAGGACCAGCTGAGATCATGGTGAATGGTGGAACAGACTCAAACCTATTAAGGGACAGAGTTTATAGCATAAAAACAGACACCTCAGCCCACCATGCCCACACCAATGAACAAGCACTCATTTACCCTGATCACAGGAAGAACATGCAAACTCCATGTGGACAGCACCACAGGTCAGGATCAAACCCCAGTCGCTGGCACTGTGCTGCCCTATTTCTGCTCCTATTCTTCATGTTTCTATGACCAATTAGGACTCCCTCTTGTCTCTTTAAGTCACAATCAAAGCAACAAAGTAGTGTAATGGACATCTAGTTGAACTGTGATGGCTCAATGAAGGTTGTAGGTTGCACCCTCCTGCTCCATTATCATCAGAAGCTGCTCTACTCTGGACCAACAGAATCTGCAGAGTGTGATAAACTGCCCAGTTTATCACAGGTTCATCACTTCCTTCCATCCAGTTCATCTTCATGGTGTGTTGCTTCAGGAAGGTGAATAGTATAGTCAAGGATGCCTGTCCCCATGGCCATTCCCTTTTCTGTCTTCTCCCTTCTGGCAGAAGATACAGGAGCTTGAAAGCTCAGATGATCAGACTCAAGAACAGCTTCTTCTCCACTGCTATCAGACTTCTGAACCAATTACCTCTTTCACTACCATTCTGATGGTGCTGCCATGTTCTTGGAATCTTAATTCTACCTCTCTTAGTTACTCCTTTATTATCATTTCAGTACTTCATTTTGCACTACTTCAGTTTGCACTATAATCTTTGCAACATTGTTGTTTTGCACTTGTCACTATTTATTATTACCATGTATAATGTTTGAACTGTGCACTTCATGTGAGCAAGGAATTTCATTGCACCCTGGTATATATGACAATAACTAATCTGAATCTGAGGCACATTTGACTCTCAAAGAGTATAAGACATGCAAGTGTGGATTAAACCCAGACATACCCAGACCAATTTTCTGCTGGTCAATTTTTCCAAAGTTGTTAATCAATCAGGAAATAATTACTCGTGAAATCAAATACATGCAGCTTGGATCTTATGTGCAATATGCAACAAGGATTTGTTGTCTCACACCTTCTTTAGATGGAGCTTGTGTATGGGTGTGAAATTTATACAGTGCAGTTCCAATCAATCATTTCATACTAAAGATTTTTCCCATTCATGATACATCAGTTGTATACAACTAAAAATATTGCAGATTGAGGGTTTGTCATTATGGAACATGATATTATACACTACCATAGGTCACACAATAGACTCAAACTGTTCTGATAATTATCCTGCAAATGCAAGTTTCTTCAATTGTAATGTGGCACCTGAAAAAAAATGTGACTGAGTCACATTTCATGAAAATTACAGAACTTCAAATCCACCCACAGCATACCTTTGAACAAAACTGGACTTCACCCCACCCTTCACTTTGTATTGTAATTAATAATCAAGAAAGGTCCACTGGCAACAAAATCAGGCAGGAGGCAACTCACGTGATTTTTCTGCCTTAATAAAATGTCTTTTCTTTCTTACTTTTTTGGCACATCCTTCAAACTGCCCAGGGATCTCATGTGCTCATCTGCATAAATTATAATGGGAGCTAGCAGCACTGATTGAGAGTTACATAGAACATTACAGCACAGGCCCTTTGGCCCACAATGTTTTGGTGACATTTTATCCTGTTCTAAGACCTATCTAACCCTTCCCTCCCACGTAGCTCCCCATTTCTCTATCATTCATGCGTCTATTTAAGAGTCACTTAAATGTCCCTAATGTAGCTGCCCTGACAACCTCTGCAGGCAGTGTGTTCTATGAACCTACCACTCTTAAAAAACTTACCCCTGACATCCCCCTATATATCTTCCTCCAATCACTTTAAAACTATGTCCCCTTCATGTTAGCCATTGTCACCCTTTTTTTTCCTTGCTTGAGGCCCATCTTGTGCTATTGTTTAGAACTTACACCAGAGGTCTTAGAGAAGCATGGGAAGAAAACCAGTTCTGATGAAAGGTCATTAACATGAAACATGCTTCTCTCTCAGATACTACCTGACCTGCTGCCTATCCTCAGCATTTTATTTTCTTATTTAAGATCAATTTCTGACCCACTTATTTGCCAGCCCAATTCACCATCAGCTTCCCAACATCTTCCATCATCCCATTTCAATTAAGGATGACAATTACTGTAATAACCTTTCCCTCAATGTCAGCAAAAGAAATGAGCTGGTCATTGACTTCAGGAAGGGGGGTAGTGCACATGCCCTATTTACACTCAATGGTGATGAGGTCGAGAGGACTGAGAGCTTCAAGTTCTGAGGAGTGAACATCACCAATAGCCTGTCCTGGTCCAATCACGTAGACACCACAGCCAAGAGAGCTCACCAGTGCCTCTACTTCATCAGGATGCTAAAGAAATTTGGCATGTCCCCTTTGAAAGTATCCTCTCTGGATGCTTCACGGCTTGGTATGACAACTACTTTGCCTGAGACTGCAAGAAACTGCAGAGCATTGTGGATATAGCTTAGCGCAATACAAAAAAAAAACAGCCTTCCCTCCATGGACTGTCTACACCTCACTGCCTCGGTAAAGCAGCCAGTGACCCCATCCATCCTGTCCATTCTCTCTTCTCCATTCTCTTCTCCTGCCTCCCATCAGCAGAAGATACAAAAGCCTGAAAGCATGTACCACAAGCTCAAGGACAGCTTCTATCCTGCTGTTGTCTGACTATTGAATGGTCCCCTTGTACGATAAGATGGATCTCGAGGCTTACAATCTCCTTGTCCTGGCCTTGCACCTTATTGTTGATCTGCACTGTACTTTCTCTATAACTGTAACACTTTATTCTGCAGTCTGTTATTGCTTTTCCCTTTGTACTACCTCAATGCACTGATGTGATGAAATGATCTGTATGGATGGCACACAAAACAAAGCTTTTCACTGTACCTCAGTACATGCGACAATAATAAACCAATTTACCAATATAGTTTACCAATTTACCCCACCCTTCTGACAATTGATTCAGCTGTGTCTGGGTATTCACAAGCAGAGAGGCTAAGGGCAGCATATAGTAGGAGTTGGGGGTGGGGGGAGGTCGGTCCAGAAGGTGTGGCACAAGGATGTTTGATAGGCAGGAACAGTAGAGGTCAGGCCTGTGGTTGGAAGAGTGACAGGGCAAGGGTTGATGCTCTGGATTGTGCAGGGTGGGAGGTAAGGATAAAATCAACATTTCAGTATGGGGGATTCAATCACCAGAAGGTCAGGAGGGATGGTCAATAATTGAGAGGAGGGAAGTTAATGAGAGGGTTAGGTGGAAGATTGGAAGGTGGGGCAGGTCAGGTGATGTGGTGAGCTTGGGGGCTCAGAATGCTCTACCAGGGATGTGGTGGGGAACCTGAGGAAGATCAGGGTAAGGTCATTACCCAATGTAGACCTACCCGAGGAGGGTTTAAGAGCCAGGGTATTTGGTTCCTTTAAAGATCAATGAAACAGGTTTTACAAACAATATCACAGATTTTGTGGAACTCATTGCAAACTCCTAACTTTCCACCAAATTTATTTTCATTGAAATTGACTTGGAGGAGCACATTGCTCAATCAGGCAAGTTCTATACACCAAACTCTCCAGAAAATCTCCAAAATATTACTGCCAGCTGAAAATCTTTTACCCTTGATTAAAAAAATCACCACAAAACACCAAAAGTTCATCAAAATAGGACAAGATCAAACTTCCAAAAATTTCAGAATACAACCATTGCAAAATGGAGTAAAAGTAACCCTTAGGTCAAACATGTATCAAGTAGCAGACTATGACTGAAAAACTGCCCAGAATTGCCAAAAGCAAATCTTGAGTAACAATGGGGAAAAAGGCAGATTTTAACAATTCCCAGTTGTAGTATAGAAGGACATACCCAGGTATCACAAGGAGTATGGGGACAGGCAAGAGTGAAGACTTGAGATAAAGGATCAGTCATGATCATATTGAATTGTGAACCCAGACTGAAAGGACCATGTTTCTGTTTCATATATTCTGATGTTAGGAGCCTTATTAGAAAGTGGTGAATGATCTCTGGTTTTTGGAGCACAGTTCACCATCAATTCATGAAACAGTGAAATGACATTTATGAGGTCACCAATGCCCACAGTTTCTTTGCATCAGACTCTTTCTATTCACCTCCGAGGGAATATTTCTATACAAGTTATATTGACCCACTGTTGACAGAGCCACCTCACCACAAACAAAGCTAAAATGAAAAGTTGCCACAGTTCCCTTATGTATAATTCCTTGTACCTCAGACAACAAATGTGGCTCTTCAGACAGATGCACACGGCATTGCATTTCTCAATTGCAGGGATATTATGTTGAACTAACAAATAAGTTAGAAATGTGAGCAGGTATATTCTCCAACTCAGCATTTCTTATCCTCTACAACCATAACTGATGTCTCCTTGAAGGGTCAGTGGTGGGAAGGGTGAGCAGCTTCAGGTTCCTGGATGTCATCATCTAAGAGGATATATCTTGGTCCCAACACATTGATGCAATCATGAAGGCGGCATGCAGTAGCTCTACTTCATTCAGGGTTTAAGGAAATTTGGTATGTCACCAAAGACTCTTGTAAATTTCTACAGATGTACGGTGGAGAGCATTCTGACTAGTTACCTCACTGCCCTGGTATGGAGGCTGCAACATGTAGTATCAAAAGAGGCTGCAGAGGGTTGTTGATTCAGCCAGCTCCATCACAGGCACAACCCTCTCCGCCATAGAGGACATCAAGAAGGTGACATCCATCATTAAGGACTCTCACCATCCAGGACATGCCCTCTTCGCATTACTACCATCAGGGAGGAGGTACAGGACCCTGAAAACCCACATTCAATGTTTTAGGAACAGCTTCTTCCCCTCCGCCATCAGATTTCTGAACAGTCCATGAACACTACCTTGTTATTCCTCTTTTGCACAATTTATTTAATTTTGTAATTTTCATGCCTTGCACTGTACTGCTGCCAAAAACAACAAATTTCACGACATATGTCAGTGATAATAAACCTGATTCTGATGTCTATATATCCGCCAGCAGAAGAAAGATATGTGAGGCAAATAGACAAACCAGGTCATCTGTAGACACAGGATAGTAATGCATTACTGTTGTATATTTTTTTCTAAGAGGTAAAATGGACAATAGGCTACAACAAGCATTAGGCCCCTGAACAATTTCATCAGGGCCATAAAGTCCACAATGGGCCTGATATGACATTTGATTTCACAATGAGTGAGTATCATGCTCATTTGCTCAAATGGGGCTCTTGAATGATTTTTTAAAAATCAAATCTTGGTCTTTTTGCTTTGGGCAATTTCCACAAGCCTGAGTCCAGACTCAAGAATGGAGCCAGGCTGTATTTAAACCCAGGTCTTTCAGGTATCTAAACAGCACTAGGATTAGATTATTGAGAAGGGACTTCCAAAAAATTTGCCCTGCTGGTTTGCTAAATGTTCTAATATTTTAAGATATTACCAAGACTCACTGTATTACTTTGATCAGTAATGAACTCAATAATCTACTCCAATAAAAAATATTGCTGTTGGCAATAAATATTACTCATGAGTAATGTCTAATATCAACAGAGGTTGGAACAGCTTCAAGAAAAAGTTTTCTTTCATCTGGAGAAGAATTGAATCCAAAGTGGGCTGATTATTGTTTTAGATTATCAGCTACAGATACTGGAAGGGATGAGGCAAAACAATGCTGTTGGAAAGTAGCAGCGAGGCAGATTCAAAAAGTAAATAGATCAAAGGAATTAATGTAAACAATTCCACATAAAGACAAGTTGATGAGTACATGAAACACCTGATCTAAGTAGCTGATTCTTTTACATTTGTTTCTATCATAATATATTCATACATCTGTAAAGAGATATGGTGTTTTAATTCAGCTACTGTGCATCAATGATATTTGAGGGCAGCCTCACATTTCTGTGCTGTTTTCAGACATTAATTCCTTGTTGACTCAGAAACACATAGCAAACCATTGCAAAATAGATCAGTGAGCATTACACTTATTTTGCAACACTATGCCACATCCTTTAAAATTTTCCAATGAGTTGTGTTGCCAATATTTATCATGGCCTTGTGTGTTAGTTGTGGGAACTTAGCTTGTACATACCGGTAAAAGGATGGGTCTTGATATGAACAAATGCACTTGCAAGAAAAACATTCTTTTCGAGCTGGAAGATACTGACTCAGCGTGAAGATTTTTATTGACCTGACTGGATTTTGGCATTAGGAACAAAATACATTTACATAGTTGTAACAAGTACCTTTTTCTTTTAATTTAACTGCATTGCTAACCAATAAGGGAGGAAAGAAAATTAGTTTTAATGTTTCAGGTTGAAGACCCTTCATTAGAATTAGAAAGTGAGAAAACAAGTTTGTTTTAAGTTGTAGAGACGGTGAGTGGGGGAAGGATTGAACAAAAGGAATATTTCTGATTGGGTGAGATTAGGGTTGGCCAGGTGATCCCAATACTTATGGAGTTCTATGGTTAATAAATAAATGAGGAAAGTTGCAGAGAAAGAAAACAAATGTTAAAGTTTGATGAAATCTGAAATAGAACGGAGAATGCCGAAATGCCCGGCAGATCAGGCAGTGTCTGTGGAGAGATAAGATTTCTTCATTAGTCACATGTACATCAAAACACACAGTGAAATGCATCTTTTGCGTAGAGTGTTCTGGGGGCAGCCCACAAGTGTCGCCACGCTTCCGGCACCAACCTAGCATGCTCACAACTTCTCATCTGTACGTCTTTGGAATGTGGGAAGAAACCGGAGCACCTGGAGGAAACTCACACAGATATGGGGAGAACATACAAACGCCTTACAAAACGGCAGCCAGAATTGAACCCGGGTCGCTGTCGCTGTAATAGCATTATGCTAACCACTACACTACTGTGCCTGCCCCGAGTTAAAATTACAGATGGATAATCTTACAGAACTGGCCAGTTTTGATACAAATAGGAAAAGTGAGTATCAGTAATTGTTGAATTCAGTATTGAATCCTGAAGCGTGCCTGGGTAGATCACAGGAAAATAGGAGCAAGAATAGGCCACCCAGTCCCTGAAGCCCCCTGCCTTGCCATTCAATAAGATCATTGCTTATCTGCCCCAAGCTGCAACTCCTCTTTTGTGCCAGTTCCACATTTCCCTCAATTCCCCAATCTTTCAAAAGTTTTTCTCTTACCTCTTTCCAGGGTAGAGAATTCACTTAGATGAGATGCTGTTTCTAAAGCTTAAATTGGTCTTTGTTGGAACAATATAGGAGACCACACTCAGAGTGAGATGGAGAATTAAACTGACAGTCAACTGGAAACTCAGGGTTCCTTTCAGGGCCCAAAGAGATTTGTTTTTTTCCCCCCCCCCCCCCAGTGTAGAGGAGTCCATATTGTGAACCCTGAATCCAGTACACTAGATTGGTAGAAGTGCAAATGAATTGCAGCTTTACTTGGAAGGAATGACTAATCACTGGAGAGTCGAATGGATGAGGTAAAGAGAAAATGTTGATCTTCCACAGTTGCTTGGGAAATTGCTGTGTCCATTGCATTTGCTCTGATTTGAGAGGTTCCACACAAGTGCCTCTGAGTTGTCTTATTTTCTCCATAACATTGACATTCCTTCTACCATAGTTGACAGAGTCTTGGACTGCGTCTCATCTATTTCCCACACCTTTGCTCCAAACCCTACAGCTCCCAGCCACAAGGTTAGGGTTCCCTTAGTTCTTACCGTCCACCCCTACCCACTGGCCTCCACATTCAATGAATCACCCTTCACAACTTCTGCCACCTGCAACAAGATTCCACTCCCACCTTCTGCTCCCCTCCTGCCTTTCAGCATTTCAAAGGGACTGTCTTTTCTGACTCCCTCGTCACTCTTCTGCTTCCACTAACCATTTCCTTCTCATTCCACTTTCTCACGCAACCATGGAAGTTGCTTCTCCTGTCCTTTTATTTCTTTCCTGTAACTATGATAATTGGTGGAGTACAAACAGACTAAAGAGGATGGTTACAGGAGTGAATGTTACTTGCCTTTTGAGAGATTGAGGTTCTTTCCCTGGAGCTGTGGAGAAGCATGATTTACTGAGAATTGAATTTCACAGTTTAATCTTTTGTCCTTACATTAGCTGCACTGTGGCATTTAAGATTGTCACAAACGGTGGAAAGAAAAGAACATTGTTTTATTGTAAGTGACATTGCAGAAGGGAAGAAGTTCACTTTACTTTGAGTTGTATGTGCTAAAACATTGATTGAAAGAAATGGGAGACAAGACATCTGAAGAGTCAGTTAAACCAACTGAACAGTTCCTCATCCCAAGTCTTATATTCCAACTGAAGGAGTTTAACAGCCCGCTCAGCATTTGGATAGAAGCATGGCAGACTTCAACACATTTTTCAAAATGGACTATGGAATGGACAGGTATGAGAATGGTTCAATTCTGGGGGAGGCAATGCAGAATTGCAGAGTTTATGGAATCCTTTATGTGCATATTCAAATGAGGCAGGTCAGTGTTACCCAGGCAATGAAGACAGAAGTCAAGCGACATCACCCACCAGAGAGTAAACACATTGGGGAAGTTTTTGTTGTGATCTCATTGCTATCTACACCCCTTCTCCCACCCTCGCAGTGGTGGAAGGCACAAATAAGATAGCTTCATGTATAGAGGGCTCAGGCTTCACCTTTAAACCCCAACAGGAGGTGGAGGCAATGGATGAAGGGGAAAGGAGAACAGGAACTGGCAGAGGAGGAGCAAATGGCGACAAGGTTCAAACAAGGTGGACTTCATAACCTGCAGATATTCTTGACTGCCACACTCCATAGGCTCCAATTCTATGCAACATCAACCACCTTAATATAATGCTGCTTTGGGATTGGCTGGGTCATCCTGAAACACATCATTCAAGTGCTGCAGATGTCAAGTCCACCCACCTATCCAAGGCCATGACAGATATTTGAGGAATACAACTATGAGTACAGAAAATCTAGATGTCTGGTTCCTCAGCTACAAATGGAACAATGTTAATGTTGCCAGGTTGGTGTCACTGTCCAACTTTGCAAATGTGCCTCTCTATGGAAGAATTACAAAAGTTTCTGATGGGATGTTTCTGAATTGCTCACATCATTCAGGGAAGCACCTGGATCCTTTCAATATCAAGAAGTTTCATAAAATGGAAACACCTGCACAGTTTAAGGCATACATGACAGCAAGAACAGTAAAGTTGAAACATCTGGATAAGAATGCTCTGGAAGTGATTCTTTCATATCCACATTGAAAGATGTAGCAGTGCTTATGTCTACATACCTCTTGTATCTGTGTCATTCATTAGTTCCTCTTGTCTTCTTGGACTGAGCAGCAGAATATCACTACCTGTCTCCAAGTGCACAAGTCCCAACTCAGGCCATTTGTGATTGATGTGAGCCTTAACACTGTGGTCAAAGTTGTGATGTTGTATTGTCCAAACCCTGAAGCACTTGGAGACATCAAACCAATGACTTGTCCGGGGTGCTGTGTCCTCTCCTTTTCAGTCTGAACTTTTAGAACATGGCTGCAAAATTGAAAAGCTGATGATGTGCCTTCCAAGACCTCAGATCAAGATTTTCCAACATACAAACTGGGAGTTGATGAGGGAAGGCACAGGTGTCAGAGACCTTGCTGAAATGGCTCTTAAAGTATGCAGTTGGAAGACTATTGCAAGAGCGTGCATTCTCCATAATCACTAACTCCCAAGCTGCAAAACAAACCACTTATCTAAGAATGCACAGACTTGCAAAAAAAAAGTTGCATCATTAATAACCTAGTTTAATAAATTGAGGATAGAATTAGCTCCTTACAACCATGGTTACAACATTTGGGTATTTACTGGCAGATCTTAGGTTGATCTGTTCTTGCATTAATCACTTACAGAAATTTGTGCCCTGTATGCTTCTGATAATAGCAAACTAAACTAGTCAGATTCAAAATGCACGTTTCCATGTGATCTGTGATAACAACATTCCTATTGGTTGAATTCTCCAGTAATCCTCACAAATCCTGAGACACATTTATACCTTAAGGAATGAACCCAGAAAAACCCTGGGAGATATTCAACTCCACAGCAGTTGAGCTATGCTCAAAACTTCCATTTTACTCCACCTTCTGAAGAATCATTAAATATTATGTTACCTGATCCCTATCCCCACCCCACCTCACCTGCTCCATGGCTGCCACACCATTTGCAACTGCCTCCTCCCAACACAAGAAAATGGGAGTAGAGTAGGCCATCAGGCCCTTCAAGCCTGCTCTACCACTTAATACAATCATGGCTGATCTATCCTAGCCTTACCTCCTTTTCTGTGCCATTTCTCCACACCTCTCTCTGCCTTGATTTGTCAAATATTTATCCACCTCCACTTTAAATACTTCTAAAGATCTAGCTTTCACCACTCACTAGGGCAGAGTTACAGAGATTCACCAACCTCTAAGAAATTTCTACATATCTCAGCTTTAAATGACTGGTCCTTTATTTGAAGTTATATCCCCTTATTCAAGGTTCTCCCACTAGTGAAAACATCCGAACATCTGACCTACCAAGCCCCCTTAGGATCTTATGTTTGAATAAGGTCACCCCTCATTATTCTGAACTTCAAGGAACACAGCCCAAACCATCTTGTCTGTCTTGGGTAGCACAAACCCTCTCATCCTAGGAGTTACTGTTGTGAATCTCTTTTGTATTGCCTCCAATTTTACGAAACCTTTTAGGTAAGGGGACCAAAACAGTATGCAGTATTCCATGCAAGGCCTTACTAACACACTGTACAATTGTGACATCACCTTCCCATGTTTAAACCTTTGCCCCTTTGCAATGAATGCCAAAATGCCATTGCCTTCTTAATTCCTTGCCAGACTTGCCTGCTGGCTTTTTGTGGTTCATACACTAGAACACATCCAGATAATAATCTGCCTTTTGATTTCTCTTACCAAAGTGCATGCAAACTCCATTTTCCAGTCATTTGCCTACTTAATCTATCTATATCCCATTATAGAATCACAGTCCCCTCATCACAACATGCCCTTCCTCCTATTTTTGTATGGTCAGCAAATCTGGGAAACTAACTTACAGCAAAAGTGCTTTGCCCCAATTCTCCAGAAGGGGTTGCAACATTAGCATTTTTAAAGGAGTAAACTATTGCACCCTGATGCAAGATGTCAGAACATCAGAAACCAGAAGCTATAACCCCTGTAACACAGTTCCAGGATTCCAGAGAGAGCACCTGGAAGTTGCCTCCCAAGCCACACACCATCCTGACTTGGAAATATATAGCTGTTCCTTCACAGTCACCAAGTCAAATCCTGGAAACTCCCTCCCTTACCTCAAGGACTGCAGCAGTTCAAGAAGCAGCTCACCACCACTCTGAAAGGCAATTAGGGATAGGCAATTAAATGCTGGCTCAGCCTGAGAAGCCTACAGCCCTTGAATGAATTTTTTTTTTTAAAAAATGTGCTGTAATCTCCATCAGTCCTACAAACTCTGAAATTTGTACTCCTCCGAATTTAGCCTTGAGTTCTAATAAAACGGCTCACCTTTGCAACTGTGCTTTCAATGGACAAATCCTAAAGTCACAAAATTCCCTCTCTCAATCTCTCTACCCCTTCTCAAGATAATCTTAAAATTTAGCTATTTGGCCAAGTTTTCAGTCATCTCACCTAATATCTCCCTTATAGGTCAAATTTTATTTGCCAGCATTCCTGCAAGGCACCTTGGGACATTTTACTACTTGAAGCACTGGTTTGGTGCTGTTGTACAAACTGTTTTTACTTGCCACTGTAGATATGAATCAGTGCATTGCAATCATTTGACACCAGGGCACCATGCAGCTGTTAACCTCCCTCAGCTGGACACACATTCAACAACTGAAACAAAATTACCCTTCTACACCTGAATAGTTCTAGTTGACGAGATCATGAACTCCTTTCAGATTAGTTGATGGATCTACTGAGACTTGCAGCAATTATGGCGAATTTGGGTATGACTGTCACACCTGTTTAATTTCAGTCACCTAGAGGGAGTGTTATGGCGAGAGGTGACAGACTACCTTTCATGGCTGAGAACTTTTTGTGCAACCAGTTGCTTCCAGGCATCCATATTATATTTGAACAACATTTCAAACATTTTTATTTTGTTTGTCAAACTTTTCCCCTTTCTCACATTCCTTTATCTAATTTTTCTATTCATTTCATTTTTATTATTGTTCTCTTTATTTTATTCTTTTATTGTCCAAATAATAGCTCAAAGATTGCCCTTGCCCCCAATGAAATATTATCACCCTGTAACATCACTTTTCAATAGGTGTTACATGCTTTGCTGAGTAAGCATTTTCCATTTTCATTTGCATTTTTTTTACCCTCAGTTTCTGAAATTGGAACAACTTTAAGTCAGCATCAATTGATTTACAAGGGTTCTTCTTTTCATCTACTTGCAGTAAATGAAAATAATTGCATTGGATACCACAACTTTATCAGCACTGGAAAGTATCCAAGTTCGACATAGTTAAAAAAAGAGAAAAAAAACTTGCAATTACTTAACGTCCTTCATAATTTCCAGATTCCCCCAGCAATTCTTAATCAATAGAGTACTTCCTGAAATGTAGTCATTGATGCAATGTACTAAGAGTTGATAAGAAAAAGTAAGAAACAGCATTTAAGATTAAGATATCTTTATTGGTCACATGTACATCGAAACAGTGAAATGCATTTTTTGCGTAGAATGTTCTGGGGGCAGCCCGCAAGTGTCCACCATGCTTCCGGCGCGAACATAGCATGCCCACAACTTCCTAACCCATTACGTCTTTAAGAAACCCATTGATATATATAGAAAATATATAAAATAGTACAAATTTAAAACTGAAAGTTAGAAATTATCAGATTCTATAACAGCAAAGGAAAGCTCAATCCTTGGATTTAAATTTCATTGCAGGTTGTCGGTCAAACCCTCTAGAGGCATATTTCAGATCTTACAAAAGGCAAGCAAAGAAGATCTAAATTCTAGCACAGTACTCAAGCTACTTCCTCAATGCCACAAACCCAAAATCATGCCCCACACAAACCCCAATCTCTTGCACAGGCACCAATATGTGCTGCGCTCATCTACACACTCGTGCAACCATACACACATCTGCACATGCATATATGTGCAGACAGACGTGTGCACACACACAAATAGACATTGCAGTATCAAATTGCTTCTGAAGTAACTTCAGGACTTTTGCCTTTAGTTCCATGATCACATTGTATGTAAATATGGAAAATTCAGGAAATACTCAGCGAATAAGTAACAGAGAGAGTGGAACAGAGTTGATCAGAACTGGAGAAAATTTAACAGATTTTTAAATGCAGGAAAGAGGAAGAGGGTAGAGGAAACAAAAGGGAAGGTCCGTGATGGTGAGGAATGTTGCTGAAATTGCCACATGTTCTGTAATACAAGTATAGTCTGCTTTTAAACAAAGAATTGGCTGACCCACACGATAGCTCAGGATGACTGTGTCCCCCATTTCTGAAAAAGTTTCCTCTAAAGGTTAAATGTGGGCATTTCCAAACTCTTGCCCTGTCCCTGGACTCACCATTGAGTCCAGAGATGTTCTGTCATGTCTGATGCACTTTGTATCTGGGCCCTTTGCTTTATGCCAGCCATAGATGACACATCTGGCACAACCCTGATAATGTAATTGGAGTAGTTGATCTTCATTGAAAAAAGTACAATTAGCTAAGTTTTTTGTTTATTTATTGCTTTCCTTGTATATTTATAGTTTAGTTAATTAACAGTAATTCAATGAGTTTGCAAATAAATATTAATTTTTAATTTTGTTCATAAATGTTACTTTCCAATCTTTGATCAATTTTGCCAGCTTTAAACATTGGTAATTATCAGTGAAACAGCACCAGCTGCCAAAAGCCATGGTGTTAGTGCTAGAGTTGGCTCCTCAGGATGCGATGAAGAGAGACCCAGTCCCACATGTGGCATACTCCCTCACAGAATAGAGGTGGAACCCACACCTCAAGGTTGAAGGCAATTGTACAGCTGCAGCAGGTTTCTGCAGCTGTGGGGTTAGTGGTTAGTAATGAGTGTGATCGCAGACAGTGGGTTGCCTCACAAAATAGCTGTTAGAGAAAATTGTTTATATTTTTATAACAAAAAAAGTAATGAATAAAATGGAAGTCTTATTTGCTACTCAGACTTTAATTTCAAAACATTATACTTTTAAAAATGTGTCAATGCTAATTCTAACCTTCCACAGTCAATGGTGCTGAAAGTTTATCAATGCAGCAAACATGCCCCAGCTACTCATCTTCCAACATCCAAAACTTCAGTCAATCTAAAATTCTGCTGCCTGTTTTCTCATTTAGACATCACTCTTTTACTGGCTGCCTTGACTTCCTAACCAGCAATGCAATAGAATATAGAGCAGTACAGCATAGTATGGGCCCTTTGGTCCACGATGTTGTGCCGACCTATATAAACCTCTTCCATGAGGAATCTAACCCTTCCCTCTGACACAGCCCATAACCCTCCATTTTCCTTACATCCATGTGCCTATCTAAGAGTCTCTTAAATGTCCTATTGTATCAGCCTCTACCATCCCCCCGGCAGTGCGTTCCAGGCACCCACCACTCTCTGTGCAAAAAAACTACCTTTGACATCTTCCCTAAACTTTCCCCCACTCACCTTAAATAGATGTCCTCTGGTATTGGTCTGGTATTGCTGCCCTAGGAAAAAGGTGCTGGCTGTCCACTCTATGCCTCTCAATCTTATACACCTCTATCAAGTCACCTCTCATCCTTCTACTCTCCAAAGAGAAAAGCCTTAGCTTTCTCAACCTTTCCTCAGACATGTTCTCTAATCCAGACAGCATCCTGGTAAATTTCCTCTTCACCCTCTCTATAGCTTCCACATCCTTCCTATAATGAAGTGACCAGAACTAAACACAATACTCTAAGTGTGGTCTAACCAGAGTTTTATAGAGCTGCAACAGTACCTCACAGCTCTTGAACTCAATCCCTCGACTAACGAATGCCAGCAACATAAGCCTTCTTAACTACCCTATCAACCTGCATGGCAACTTTGAAGGATCTACAGACTTGGACCCGAAGATCCCTCTGTTCCTCCACACTTAAGAATCCTGCCATTAACCTAGTACTCTGCCTTCAACTTCAATCTTCCAAAGTTTATCACTTCATACTTTTCTGGATTGAACTCAATCTTCCACTACTTCGCCCAGCTCTGCATCCTGTCTATATCCTGTTGTAACCTACGACAACCTTCTACACTATCCACAACACAGCCAACTGTTGTGTCATCTGAAAACTTAGTAATGCACCCTTCCACTTCCTCATCCAAGGCACTTATAAAAGTCACAAAGATTAGGGGTCCCAGAGATCACAATGACTGTACAGTTCTCATCTTCATGTCCAAATTACTTCATAGTCTGAGTCTCCCCTAGCTCTGCAACCTCTTTCAACCCTACAACTGTCCAATCACTCTGTAATCTTCCAATCCTGAACCCTTTCATATTCTCCACTTCAGTTTGTCTACCAGCAACAGCTGTGTTCAGTTGTGTCAGTCCAAAGCTCTGTAATTCCCTTCCTCCCTCTCCTTACGATGGTTCTACAAGCCTATCTTTCTTGATGAAACCTTTGGCAAAACCTGTTCTACTCTTTCCTACTTTGGCTCATTATTAAAAAAAATTTGATTATGCTGCAGCAAGATGCTGTCAGACAGTTAAAGACAAATGCTGTTACTATTCACAGCCACTAAAATCCAGGTTTCAGTTTGCAGAACTGTAGGAGACCATCCTAACCAAGCAAAACTGCAACAACACAGAAGACAAACTCTTCTGGTCTGCTCACTCCAAAGAGCCAACTTGGTTCCTCGATTGAAATACTTATCCCCTTTTTCTTTAAATGTTTCAATGAACCCTGTCACATACAGGAATTGTGCAGAAAGCACTCCATGCTCCAACAACTTTTTGGTTCGAAAACACTCCTTCCATCTCTCTAGACCTGTGCAACAATTTAAAATTGATAACCCTTTGTCATCAATACATTCCAGAGAATAATGCCTGGGGGGCTTTGTATCCAGCAGAAAGCTGCTCACTCTTGTCTCACATATTGTTTTCAGAATATTTAATAACATTCAGTTTTTTTAAGTTTACAAAAATTAATTTGAAAAAACCTAAAACACTTCAAAATATTTAAGTGCTGTACACATAAATAGTGCTGCAGCCCCACCTAGTGAAAAAAGTCAGAAGTAGCAAAGCAACTGAAAGATACAGGTGTGTTTTTCCCACTGTCCTGGAAAGCACATCAGGACTTCATTTAGACAATAAAACAGAAAATGCTGGAAGTATTCAGTAGGTCATATAGCATCTGTGTAGAGATAAATAGGGTAAATGTTTTATGTTCATCAGAATCCAATACAGATAGTGGAATAGGAACCTACTAGACAAAATAGGTTCCAATGTTACTGGCTGCTCCTTGAACAGTGATAGGGTTTTCTGACTACATCTCCTTCACATCAGGTGTGAAGTTGGGGTTGTGCAGAATGAACCCCACTGACAAAACTGCTGAATAACCAACAAGCAGCTGAAGCATGTCCTCTGGCTTAAATGAATATCAAAGGTGTCAAAACACCTGGAAGATTTTCTTTATCATTTATGTCATTTGGAAAACAATTAAAATCATTCAAATAAATTCAAATTTCTTTTTAAAAAGAATCGACAAATACAAATACCTTAATCCTTTGCATTTGTTCTGGTCCATTGAAATTGATGAAAGAGAACTCTCTGTTCAAGTGGATTACCAGTGTGACTGCTGGGCAGACGCTGCCCCCTTCACCTTGTGTAGTGAAAATTTCCACCAATGGTTGTCAACAAGTTCTGGACTTGCACCTCTGTGCACACCTGTGCGGAAATCCCACACTTGCTAACAACACAAACTGCTAGTATTATATCCACAAAATCCAGCCAGTGTTTCAGAATATTCCCATAGGTCATCATATAATGTAACTCAGTGACATAATCTCACAGTACCAAGCATAAACATACTGAAGGTGGATTATATTCCACTCAATGATTTTAATAACCAAAACTGGATTAAAGCTGCGGTCAAAGCTGCTGATTTAAAGGACTGGTGGTAAAACACAGCGACAGAATACCACTGCACCATGTACATTATAGTGCAAACTGTGACTGCCACTATACTGAGAAGGGCATTTGTGTATCCATTCACCCCAGTGTGACTGTGCCGAACAGGTGGATAATGATGCTATGGCTTCAACCTGCATACATCTCCAACGTGATGCCAGATTGGAGGCAATGTTCCAGTTAATACCACACATGGAGGATGAGACACTCAGCAGCAGGAAAGAAACCACCACCAGCTGTAGTTAAATGAATGATCAGCCACTCATTGCTAATTGATTTCCATCAGCTGATGCTAAAGTGTTCAGCACTTTCTGGAGGAGTTTGTTTTTTTTTTAAGTTCCTTAAGTCTACAGGAGTTCCAGGTGCTGAAGATAGATGTCTGAACTTCAAGGCTTCTACAGAAATGCTTTGCTCCCAGACTTCGGTGCATCATTTTGGCATTCCCCTTGACTGGAAGAATGAGTAGAGGACACAGAGCAGGAAGGACGTGCTCAGAGTGGGAGCAGGAGGGAGTAGAGGCATGGAGAAGGCAATCATATCCACCCAGGGTTTTCAGGGTGCAATTTTATATAAACCTCAGCAAGGAACCACAGGTGAGGTATCTGTATTTCCATAGGATGCCCTCAATAAATAGACCCTTCATTCCACCTGCAACTCCAACCCCAGAGGAGACTGAAGTACTTGTTCAATAATTGTCAAGGTCTCTGTAACTATGTGTTTCATGTATCCTGCTCTTTTTAGTCTGGAACTGGAAATACCAGCATCATCATCACAGTTTGTTGTTGACTGTTGAATTGGGGGAGACCAAAAGGCACACTGTTCCAAAAGAACTGAATACATGCCATTTTCTCTTGCTAGAATGAGTAGGTATAATGAGCAGACAGCTTCAGAAGGACTGGATGACTTCTATGCTGTGTGGTGCATGGATTGCAAGTCCATCATGACAACCAAGAGATATGCCAAGATCTGAAGGGAGTTACCTCTCAGTGTCCAGCTTGGTTGATAGCATACATAACTCATCATTCAGATCAATGCTCAATATCCTGAAGTTGCCTTCATTTTGTGGCCAGTCGGCATGCTATGTATCATTGGCTACTGGGCCACAGGGTTACTGACTTAATTCTGGTATATAACCTACATGCAGTCAATGTTCATGTAGCAAATTCCATGATACTGCATGAACTAAAATAGAGTTCATTGAAAACAATGATTCCACTGCCTGTGGTTCTGGAAGAGCCAGCAGCACTGATCCCCTACTGCTGAAAACATTAAGGGGGCTGGCGAACTACCATAATGGTGCCCTTCAATGTTTTCATACATTTGAGCATAATAAACACTCATGGATCAGGAATTAAAACATTGCCACTCTGTATAAGTAGCCACTATTGTTTTGAATCCATCATCCATGAGAGGTCATTGAGAATAGGATCACAACATAATGTACCTCCAGGTTCTTAAAGCTCCACTGCAACATTGCTGGTATCTGTTAACACGTCATATTACTCTAACTACATCAGTTTCAAGTAACGTTACTACATCAGTTTCAGTATAATGTGAGGAAACATCTGGGAGGCTATTCAGCCCTTTGTGTCTGTGCAAGTCAAAGAAGAGCTACCTTAATCTGTTCTGCCTTCCAGGACTTGGTCCGTAGCCTAGTGGGTCACAGACCCTCAACACCAGGCCAAAAGCTGGGCTATTCTGCAGCATGTGACTGACCTTCTGGCACCATAAAGCCCTTCCACCCTCTATAAGAGGAAAGTCAGGAGCGTGATAAAGTTCTCCGTACTTACCTCGGTGACAGCAACTCCAACATTAACCGGAAGTCAAAAAACAACAGATGCCGGAAATCTGAAATAAAAGCCAAGAGTGCTAGAAATACTCATCGGGTCAGGGAGCATCTGTGAAAAGAGAAGCAGATTTTATGTTTCAGGTCAATGACCCTTCATTAGAACTGCTCTCTTGCTTTACTGCAGCTCCCCAAATAACCTGCCTCATACATCTTGGGATTGAACACTATTTCTACCCAGCTCATCTATATCTTAAGTTATACAGCAAGGAAACAGGCCTCTCACTCCAACTCACCTATGCCATTCAGGGTGTCTACCAGAGCCAGTCCCATGTCCCTCTAAACCTTTCCTATCCATGTATGTGTCTAAATGTCTTTCACACTTTGTAATTACACCTGCCTCTATCACTTCCTCTAGCAGCTCATTCCATAAACCACCCAACCTCTCTGTGAAAAATATGCCTTTCAGGTCCCTTTAAATCCTCCCCATTTCACCTTAAACCTATGCCCTTTAGTTTAGATTCCCCTACCCTGGGAAAAAGATTGTAACAATACATCTTATCCATATCCCTTCATTAAACTCTAAATTACTAATATGCATCTCAAAAAGCATGATACCAAGTTGTAAGCCCAGTGGAGCCCCACACCTTCAAATACAAAAACTTTCTGCAACTAGTGTGTTCTTACCACTCAGCCAATTTCAGAGTAAGTTCTCCACTCTCCCTTGAGCCCTAAGGGCTTTTAACTAGCTAGCCATGTGGAACCTTGTCAAAAGACCAAGTAGATTACCTCAAATATACTGCCTTCATTGATCCTCATTGATTTCTTCTCATTAACTTCAAACAAGTTAATTGGTTCTGATGACCTTCTCTCAACAAATCCATGCTGACTTTTCCCAGTTAATCAGTGCCTTTCTAAACAAAGAATCATACCATCCCTCTAAATTAATTCTGATAACCTGCCCACCATTGAAGCTAAACTAACTGGCCTAAAATTTCTTGGTTTATCTCTTCCTTTTGTAATCATTGAGTGAAGATAACAAACACAACTTAGCAGTTAAAACATCTGCACTTGGTACAAGTAATTAGTAGAATACATTACTAACAAAGGAGTCACAATGCAAGTTTGCCCCAGGGCCATAACTTGGTCTTGGTAATCACAGACAGTCCCTGATTCTTTACCTCTCCATGGTGTTTTGTCCTTTTTTTTCTGCAGAGAGGAAAAGAAGATGTGCATGAGCGAAAGTAATGGCATATGTTCTGCAGGCGGATGGACTTATTTGGTTGTTGGTGGCCACGAGGGAGAGGCAGAGTATTGCATGAAGTTGAAGATCAGTGGATATGGGGGGCGCAGAGGCAGAAAGTGATGGATGTACCTGTTAGCTGACCAGGTATGAGGAGTGATGTGCTTGAGATGACAAAAGAGGAATTATTGAGGTGCTGAATCAATGCAAATATCATGATGTAGGTTTTTGTGTCATTTTATTCACCTTTCAATTTCATGAGATTGAACTTCCTGCAATGCTGAATCCAGGTGCAGGGCCTTCCTCCTGATGTTCACTCTAACAGCAGCCTCACATTTTATTGTGTCAGTGGGAGGCTCTTTCTTATTGTCAGCAGGGAATATATTAATTCCCTCCAGCCAGCGGCAAGACATCAAGCAGCAAATTACTGAATAGGTGGGCAGTCTTGCCTCACGTGCATTCCATCTTCTGTCTCCCATACCCTGTATGGCCAACTCCAAATTCAATCAATGATATATTTGCACTGTGCCTTCAACATGTGGAACTGAAATTAAGTCACATCTGTTTTCACTCCTCCTCTTCGGCTAATAGGTCAGGAAACCCATTAATAATACTTAAATAGTGGCCTGAGTTAAAAATCCACTGACAAACATGCTACTGAAAATCAAAATCAAAGTGCAGATGCTACAATAAAAACAGAAAATGCTGGAAGCACTCTGAAGGTCAAGCAGGTTGGGAGCAGTGGGAGGGAAGATCTATTGAGGAAACGAGGGTCCATTGTTGAGAAAATGACTGCTTGACTTGCTGTATATTTCCAACATTTTCTGTTTTTATATGCCACCAAAAATTTTAGTTTCCTCTTTGTGACTGGGTCCATTGACTTCCAGTCTAGTAACATCTCAATTTTAAAGTACATATCCCAGTGTTCAGACCCCACCCTCTCTCTCTCATGGCTTTTATTCTTTGTAATCTTCAACCCCTATAATTGCTCAAGATCACCACAATCTTCTATTTCTGGCCTTTCACACCTACCCAGTTTTCATGTGTCCAGTACAGGTCCTCCCGAGGTTATGAACGCCCAACTTATGGACACTCTGCACATACGAACGAGCATTTGGGAGACCAGCAGAATGAGTTTGCTGCAGGCACTTTCTGCCGTGTGAGAACTCGGTTTGCAGCAATATCATTGCATCTTGCAGTGAAATCTGAGTTAAGCACCCTGGTTTAACTACACATTGCCCTTAGTTGGCCTCTGTTTTTATTTAAATATATTGCTGGGTGACCACATTTCCAACTTAAGAACTGTTCAGGTTACCAACAGTTCCCAGGAAGGGAACCCTGTCCTAACCTGGGGAGGACTGTTTTGGTGTTTGGTGTCAGTATCTTCAGCAGCCAAGGTCTGATGCTCTGAAATTCTCTTAGGAACCTCTCCTCCTCCTTTTTATTGCTCTCCCTTTATTTCGACCCTTAAAGCCCATCTCTTTCAACAAGCTTTTGCTCATCAAGTTGGTTATCAAATTGTTTGCTAATCCTCTCATGAAATCCTACATAATATTGTTGTTGAGATAAAACCAAGTGAACTTTGTTAAATGCTATTCATTGTTTTAATTTTATGAATAAATGGTTGATCTAAAATCTATAATTAAAAGTAAACAATTCCTAAGCTTTGCTGGCAACTACCACCACAAGAGACAGCATGCAGCCAAATTCTTCACAAGTTCACATTCTGATATCAAATACCTTTAACCTCCCACCCAGTTGCCCGAAGGCAGCATTTATGTTTTAATTGAATGCATCTCAGGTGTGCTTTTTACTCGTTGTACATCATTCTACTGGTTAAGCCATATGCTTTACAAGACGACAAGAAAGGGCACGGTAGGCAACAAAATTACATTTTTAAGCCTCTTTAGGTCAAATTGATGTTTCTGAACATTATACATGAATGTTTTGTTTGCTACTCTTCCTCAAACAGTACTTGCTGGAGGGTTCTTTCAGGATGTTTCTATTTATTTCATACAAGGTGTTGGTCTTCAATAACTCAAGCCAAAATGATTACTTAGAATTGCTTGCTTTCCTCAATAAAATGGAATAATAGCAAATAGAAATAATTTTGTGCTATAAATGTATGGTTATTATGAAACTTTGTAAAACTCTTTATGTGTTTCTGAATTGCCGCCGTAATCACTATTTGCATGTTGAACAGCTGGCTGACTACTTGCTTGTGGAGCTCAAGTTACATAAAAATCCAGTTGCACTTCATAGATATCAGCAATGCAGAGCAAAAGATGCAGTTGTTCAAAGATTAACAGATTAAAAATAAAACTGTAAGAACTGCATGTTGAAATGTTTATTCCTTTACTAAAGTTGACTTCTACCAAACGTCAGAAATATTGCGATAGAATTTTACTTTTAAAATGACTGTGCTTCTCTATGCAAGCTGGATTGTGATTATAGTTTACCGTATAAAGTGCTCTATTCAACCCTTAATTTTGAAGTTAGTTTGAAGTTTCAATTAAAGATTTTATTTCCTTCTGTAATAAGAGAAGGCTGATTAGGCATGTAATGTTCGTTAAAAATATTTGTATTCAGCACTGATTAAGGGGAGTTCCTATGCCCCCAAGATGTATTTTGAAATAGTAGCAAAATCTGCTGGACTGATTTTCATCCTGCTCATCCTGCAGAAATCATGCAATGGTGAAGTTAAAATATGCTTAGTGGTTAACCTCCACCAACCTAGCTGAATTCTATCAGATTGCAGTTTTGATCTTACTTTTACCAGTTGATTGACTTATGTAAGGGAAGACAGCAGGGTCGCTCTTTAAACAAGTAGATGGTCCTCTGACAATCACAAAACTCTCATAAAATTGGTACATATTTCCATATGTGAATCCTTCAAAAGTTTCAGTCTGTACCTTTCTTTCTTTGATGTCTTGGCCCCATATCTGATTAAAAATCAATCTCTGAAAATACATTTTGCTGTCAACACCTTTTTCAAAAAGATTCCAAAGGTTGTGCTTCATCTGATCTCTGGTTTAGTGTTGATTGCTGAGTTTGAGAGTTGCTTCTGATCTAGTAGTTAGCTGTAGACAGATGCGTTAAAACTTTCAGTGAAATTTATCCACTCTTCCCAGAACCTAAAAGTTGCAATGAGAATGACGATGTGGTTATCAGCATTCCCTATTACAATGTGGGAAATCTGGCAGAAAGTTATGGAAGCCAGAAGTAGCTGTCATAATACACAGGCTCACCCTTTGCATCTCTCTTCAGTCTATTCAGCAGAAATCAGTGAGAACTTGAACTAAAATATTCCTAAGTCTTGTTGAGTGAGGTGTAACTGAGCTTTTAATGATGTACTAAACCCTAATTACTCCTTTTGGCTCTAACAAACTAATTATATATGTGTACTCTAAACCTATGAGATAATTAAGAATTATTAGAATCATAAATATCAACTTTACTTTCTGGTTTGTTTATATTATTTCAGCTCCCGCTTTAATATTGGGCGTACATCCCAATCTTTAGCTTAGTCTCTTATTGTAAAATATTCAAATAAAATTATCTCAATAATCACAGCTTCTACTTAATTCGACCAACCACCAGCTGGGAAATTGACATTATGTGTTACCTAGAGGTTGTTTTAAGATGCAAGATCTGCATATGTTGAAATAGCAGGGTGAAAGGAATGTCCAGGAATCAATGTGGAGGAAGGTCATGCCTGGGCTCAGCTGCAGAGGACCCAGATGTCTTCAGTGTGGTGGCCTGAAGAAGGCTGGCAGATATGTACAATGAAAGGCTTGGTGCTTGGGCAGACCTGCCAGAAACCTATGAGCAATGTCAAGGGACATGGAGGAGGACAGAATCAATCCTGCACAGCTTTTCCCCAAAGGATGGACCCTATTTGTTCCAGCATGGAAGTGGGGTCAACTCCATTGGCATATTCTGCACACAGCTGCCACAAACATGGATCACTGAGTTTCCAGTGCAGCTTGAGCAACAACCACACAATGTCTGGGTGCATGGATGCTGCAGTAGAACCTCAGACTGCTACCGACATGTTCAAAGGGACCGCAGGATATCACAGCGTTTTCTCCTCAACAAAAAACTAATGTTGCCAAGAAGCCACCCCAAGTAATTGTCAGTGGCTCCATGGAAGAAGAAGCTTATGTCCTCTCCGAGAGTGAAAGTATTCATGATTCCGCCAATGCCACTCTGACAGTGTCCTGTCAGCTTGCCAATCAGCCTAGACTGCCATTGCTTATAGTGAGACGTGGCATTCCAAAGCTGAGATATAAACCCAGAGCACCTCAAGGTCATCCTTCAATGGCACCAACAGTTGTCTCCACTGAAAATTAGCAGCTTTCCACCAGAGATGCTGCAGCCACAAGGGCAGCCCTATATTACGAACACAAGGTTAAGTAAAGTGATGTAGAAGACAAGCTCTTAAGGAATGCAGCATGACAATTTCCACTTACTTGATGCCCATCTGTGGTGGAGATGCTCATCAAACACACGAGCCTTGTTGTCAACAGGTAGCCCTTGTTGCCGAGGATGTTTGCTTTGATGGTACAGAGGCAGAGGGAACAGAAATCTGCCACAAAATAAAGGCATCATGACAGCTGCCACAATGTCAGGCACTGACGTGTTGCTTCCAGTCATGCAGCAGCTGGACATTAAGGAGATGGAATCGGTATTCATCCTGGTTTGGTACAGAGTTAGTATAGTGAGATGTCTGCACCCCTGTAGGGATATCCTCAATGAAACCTACCACCTGCACCAAACTGGCCAGGTGACCTGCAAATCCTAGTGCATGCAGTCAATGCATCTTGCAACATGCATCCAATTCTCACACATCAATATACTCACTTGACTTGCTACTCTCTGGTGAAAGAGAATGGAGGATGATCAGTCCTTCTGCAATGGTAAATAACAAACTGTGAGATGCTGCAAGTAACTACAATTCTGCCTTGATGGATCTTAGCCATAGAAATATTGACAGCGACAAGCAATGCAGTCATTGACCTTGCCTCTGTTTGGTGCAGATGGCAAGTTTCACTGAGGAGATCATGACTGAGGTACAGATATCTCACACACTGTTGACATGGGCTACTCTGTACTGCTTTATGTCATTTCATAAAGTAATGCCCCAATCGTGGAGTTAAAAAAAAATCAAGATTTCAGCTGAAGTAGAAAGAGCGGACAGAGGATAATGCCAAAAACAAATTTAAACAATGTTAATTTTAAAATACTGGAGTCTGACTTTACTTTCATACTTCCATTTAAAATGTCTGAATCCACATTTATAAGGTAAAGAGCTTTTTGGTTATTTGTCACACTGGTGAGCTGTGAAGTCTTGGTGCAGTAGTCCTGCATTGTACATGGGTGCTTGCAATGGAGGAAAAAAGAAAGCTTGTAAAGCTGTAACATCTTCATTATATTAACTGTCAATATCCTAAGAATCCAAGCATCAAGAATAAGGACATTTCCCTGGCAAAAATGGAGAGCAAGTACTTTGGAACCAAACATGAAAGCTTTCTGTATTTTCAATTAACATAAAGGGAGGCCACCCCATCGAGCCTATGCCGGCTCTTAGAGTAATCCCATTCCCCATTAGTTTTCTCCGTAACCTACTGTCCCCAAGTTCCCATGCTTCTCCCCCAAGATTCTATCGCTCGCCCCATTATAATAGGAGCAATTTACAGAGGTAAATAATACTATCAACGAACACATCTTTGGGATGTGAGAGGAAACCAAAGCACTTGGAGGAAACCCACCTGGTCACAGGACTGTGCAATCTCCACACAGACAGCACTGGAGGTCAGGACTGAACCTGGGTCATTCGAGCTGTGAGACAGCAACACCACTAGCTCACCATTATGCAGCCTTATTTGCCCTTAAGCATCTCAAAAGCTCTTCCTGGCCTTGGAAATATTTGGAAGTGTTGTTAATATGATACTGCAGGGAACTCACCAACCAGCTTCCACATGCCACATAAACAATATTATGATAATAATCAGAAAATCCATTTTGGTTAAATTCGTTGAGGGATAAACATTGGCCGGAATACCAAAAGAATGTCTCTGCTCTCCATTGGAAAATGCCATAGATCTTTTACTTTGATTTTGGTTTGACATCCCCCCTGAAGAATGGTACCCCTGGCAGTGCAGCACACCCTCAGTAAAGGACTGGTACTTCAGCATAGATATTGCACTGAAATCTCTGGACCGAGGCTTAGCTAACAACCTTCAGATTCAAAGACAGGATTACTACCAATTGAGTCACAGAGCCACATTCAGTGAAGGCAGGGTAGGATAGAGAGGATTGGAGCAAGGAAAAAGCAGGTGAAAAGATAAGGGTAGAGAAGGGAGAGGGGGTGGGGGGAGGACATTTATTCATAACTTCCAGGTCTTATGTTGTCCATTATTAGGCTTCTATTTCAAAAACCTGGTTTACTGCATTTGCCTTCATCTAATTCCTTCAAATGGCTGCAAATATTGGCCCAGAATTTCCTCTGTAAGTGGTTGACTGCTTGTACTCCCCACTCACCTACCCACTAAACCTGCCCTTACCTGGGAAACTCCAGGCAGTTCTCATTTCACCAACTGACATCAGGAGAAGTCCAGCATTAGAATGCAGTGAACTTGACAGCCAGCCAGTCACAGTTTCAGGACACGTTTTCACAAAAGCTTGCGGGTAATTACAGATCTCATTACAGTTATGGAGGTAACCACTGTAGTTTTTGCACAAAGCTATGTTCAGTATAATTTGCATATTTATTAGAACCTAAATGGTTTCTGCTTCTGAAATATCGCATGACTCTTGTTGGATAATGCTGTTCTTAGTTTTATATCTTCTTTTCAGAAAGGATATCACTGTTTCTGACTACATTCCACAGGATGAGGCTGGAGACTGTGACTTTCCTTGGTGAGTATTGTTAAAAAGATGAAGTAACTTTCAATAATCAGTTTGTGCACATATAGGAAAATGATCTGCAGGTCATCTCCATCTCAGGAACTTACTTTTGCAGTTCCTTCTACTTTTTCCATCAGTTATCTCAGTTAGATGGGGAGCAGTTGTGGATTCTGGCTCTCTTCAGTCTTCAGTCATTTGCATCTTCTTCCATCTCCTTCTCTCTCATGTGCCTCCAAAATATCACTTCAACTTGTCTTCAGTCTTCGCCTTCTCAAGCCTAATATCATTGGTAACTTCTTCAGCATTGCAATGTATTGAAATTCATATATCTTTATGGAATGAGCCAGTAAATAAAGGCACTGCCTTCTATATCACAAATATGTACTAACCAGAATATCCCCACTACTTCTCTGTACATATGCTCATTTAGCTGAACCATTGATGCATAAGAATTGGCTTAAACACCTTTGGTTAAATTGCTGTAAAATTAACGAAGCTTTAGACATTCAGAAACATACAAAGTTATTTTACAGTTTTGACAGCTAGCAACTCCAGCCTTAGCCAACTGTCAAAGTTTTTCTCAGTTGTCTGTGTGTAGGTCTTGTTCAGTTCACCACCTTCTACATTGCAGAAGGCTCTATCAATGACAGGGCCTCAGTGCTGAGGATCACACAAGACAAGCTTGTACCATTCTCATAGGTCAGTGGTAAATGTACTCACTCACCACTGACTGCAGATTCTGGGCCAATATAGTGGTCAAACAGAAAGAACGGCATGTCCCCCTATTAAATGAGAATTCGCTCTACAGATCAGCAGTGACAGGTGTGGCAGGTGAGTGTTGGATGAATTCAAGTTTACTGAGAGTGGATAATGAGAAATTAATCAGGAGGAAATTAGCATATCTGGAAGTGACAAAGAAACTAGTGAAAGTATCCTGAGAACTGGTGGTGATGTTATCTATGGAGCACATATATTGTGCGGAAAGTTAAAATAATATGGTTCTTTGTAAATAACCTTAAGCAAGATTTGTGGCAAGACATCAACCATGAAAGATAATAGACAGCTGGCCTATTAATATCCAGGCATGCAATCCTGTTTAACAACTTAACATAACAGCAGAGATAGAAATTAATTTAAAATATTTACAAAGCTAAAAGCTGTTCTGTGCTGCCCAAACACAACAAAATGAATGAGAGCCCATTATTATGGCTTACTGTAGAACCAACCACCATTTGGCACAAATGACAACCTGCATTCATATTGCACCTTAACAGGACAGACTATCTGACATTTAGCTATTGACAGACGGTCAAAACTTAGTAAAAATGATAATATCTTCAAGGAGCAGAGAGAACTAGAGAGAGACATTAAGAGAGAGAATTCCAGATGTTTAAGGCAGTGGAAACACAGTATGAATGGTTGAGAATGAAAATGAGGGATGCTCAAGAGGCAACAGTTGGAGGATTATGGAGATCCAGGAGAGTTGTAGAACTGGAGGAGATTAGAGTTAGGGAATGGGAAGACCATTAAAGCTACCCCCAAAATTTGCCATGAACGTAACAGTGAGGATAATAATGCACAATCTCAGTTATGAGGTAATAAGGTGGAAATCAAACAGCAAGTTCCTGCAAGTCCACATCCAGTTACCTACATTGCTCTCCACAATGTGATGTTTCTCCATGAAGTTCCCAATGGTGGCATCTCACCAAGAGAGTCACCCTTATTTTACTGAACTCAGATGTGGAGGAATTGAACCAAACGCATGAGGAGTTCTCCATGCCAGTGCCAGTATCCTTTTAACAGTGTAGTAAGTCATAACTACTGCCAAGCAACCTCTCGTATATTTAAAAGTGATGATAACAGGTGTGGAATCTCATTCCTTCATATTTCAAATATTGTTTATTTATCAAAAACTCAAACAAAGCATAGCAATTAGCGTAATGCTGTTACAGCGCCAGCGACCTGGGTCCAATTCCCGCTGCTGCCTGTAAGGCATTTGTATGTTCTCCCCGTGTCTGCATGGGTTTCCTCCGGGTGCTCCGATTTCCTCCCACATTCCAAAGGCATACAGGTTAGGAGCTGTGGGCATGCTATGTTGGCGCCAGAAGAGTGGCAACACTTGCGGGCTGCCCCCAGCACATTCTTAGCATCGCAAAAAGACGTATTTCACTGTGTGTTTCGATGTACATGTGACTAATAAATAAATAAGTATAAAATAATATTTTTATGATATTTCTCTCCTTGAGGTTGCAATTTGGATGCCCTCACTAATGTAAGAGTGAGTAATAAACCGTGAGAGGTGGCAGAGATCAGCAGCAGCCTGGAATATTCCTGAAGCCAGGAAACTGAGAGCAACATCCATGGACAAAGGAGTCAAGGTTTTACTTTAGGTCAAGGGAGGTCAAAGGCCTGAGGAAAAACAAAGAAAGCTGGTTGCATGTTTGCTCTTCAAATATGGTTTCAGCAGTCAGTTAAAGCTGGTTGTTCTGCAAATAAACTAGAACTGTTTTTCAGGCCTGTAAGGTTAAAATCTCACTGTAAACAACCTTGCATGTTACTATTGTTGACATCATTTGATAAGGTCCATGGGTGAAAAATTAAGTGTTAGAGAGAACAAAAATCCTGTGCAAAAGTTCAGAGTCAAAGTTTCTTGACAGATGCTAAGATATCCAGAACACGGCACAAAATTGCTCCTCTGGACTAAGCCAATATTCAACTGCAGAATCCTCATATTTGGAATATTGGGAATAAATTTCTAGGCTCCGATCTCCAATGGTGTCAATGAAAGAAAATAAAAAATCTGCACTTATGTAGTGTCTTTCATACTCCTTTTAGATTGTCCCAAATAGCTTTCTAGCTTGTAATCACCATTACCCAGAACACTCTACGCAAAGATGCATTTCACTGTGTGTTTCGATGTACATGTGACTAATAAAGATACCTCATCTCATCTTATCTTAAAGGAATTACAGTCCTGTTGCAGGGTTTTGACCCGAAACTTCGACAATTCCTTTCCTCCCACAGATGCTGCTCGATCCCGAGTTCCTCCAGCAGATGAGTTGTTGCTTAAGAAATTACACACACTTTTAAGTTTACATTTCTGATGTATGATTCAACTCACCATTCAGTTATCTCAACGAGAAAAAAATTAAATATTAGCCATTTGTTGGTCATGTGCTTAATTCCTGTTCCAGACTTTCAAGACTAACTGGTAAGAGTCAACGTTAGATATCAGTAAAATTAATTTAATATGATCAGCTTATTATGACACTGCAGAACTCAAAAGCAAAGCTGATTAACTTTTGAGGCAGTAGTTTAGCTGAATGCAGCTAATTATAGGAGATTTTTCACAATCCTACATTAATGTTTGTGAGCAGCAAGGTAGCTGTGTTCTGAACAAGCTGAGCCATGTTTTATTGTGTGGGCTGTTTGTCTAATTCTTTGCTTTGTGAAACCTGTCATTCAGATTTAATTAGTTGTCCTGAATGCTGTTTTAGTGCAGTGCATTGGAAACATTAGGAGGGGGAGCAATTTTAACTCCCAGAGAATGTTGGTTTGGGTCAAATTACACGTAAATATATTGGAAACCAAACCTAATGTCAATGTGCCCACTTGGGATTTTAAGCAGAGGCAGGAAGGAGTGAGGGCAACCAATTCCTGCTCACTGTAGGTGGGACAGTCATTTAAATCGTGTAATGAGTCCACATCCTTCAGGATTGGGATGTACAAGTGACCAAAGTTGCAGGATTACCAATATTTTAAGAAGGTTGTAGGAAAGACAGAGAAGGGCAAGGCCACAGAAGGAGTTAAAAACATGGATGACAATCGAAAAATTAACTGCTGACATCGGAGGTGAATGTTTCCAGGGAAATGTGAAATCAGACTGTGGCACCAGAAGTAACCTGATGTTTCCATTTATATGGAAATTGCATTCACAGCTTGATAAGGAATCAGGAAAACAGCATATTTAATTTATTTTATCCAAATCTGTATTACAGTGTTGATAAACATTGCTTACTCTCAAGACGATTGCAATGCTGGCTCATGTTACCCACCCCTTGGAGACTTGCTTGTGGGTCGTAACAGTCAGCTTTCCGCTTCCTCCACCTGTGGCTTGAATGGGCCTGAAACATATTGCATCCTAAGTCACTTACAGGTTAGTTCATCTTATTCCACAGTATTAATATCTAAACTATTTAGGTTGTTCTGTGACATATCAATGCTTTGGCAATGATTTAAAAATTTATACTTGCTGAAGACCTTTTGTATCAGGTAAAATATTATGATTAATATGAATAATATAGTTCATTCAACAAGGGCATTTTTTGAATGTATAAATTGATTCAGTTGTCCAGGGTGGAGTGCAGCAACATTACAATCATCATAGAACCTGTCTCGGCAATTGATAGGATTGTGATAAGACTAGTCTAAGAGAAACTGTCTGGAGGGAAAAACTGCTGATGCTGGAAATCCATAACCAAAACAGAGATAGACAGAAGTGCTTCACAGTTCAGGCAACATCTTTGGAGAGATAAACAAGGTCAATGTTTCAGGTCAATGAACCCTCATCAAAACAGGAGACAGTCTTGTTCTTCCTATGATTAATAATCACGTTCATTGAATGAAGCCCTTCATCTGACTGGCATTTTAATTTAGTAAAGAAAGATGTTATTCTATTGGTGTTTGATCAACTTTAGTTAGAATTAAAAAAATTCCTTGCTACCACTTTCATTACCATTGATAGCCTTTGATACAGATGATAATGGCCCAGCTCAAATTATTGAATATCACTTTCAGTGTATGTTAGATTCACAAAGAAGATGACTTACTAAATCACCTTAAAGTCCCAATCCGCAACTTAACCCCTGCATGAATCTTTAACAGCAAGTAAGAAAACATGAAGGGAACAAAAGGAATATAAAGTCATGAAGCTCGCCCTGGATAGAATTTAGCACATCACAAAAATGTTCCAATGAGTGCTTAGGTATAGAAATTTCTCTACCATTTGTCAAACCCTGAAAGAAAATCTGATTCCAAGTTCATACCATTTTGAAACAAAAGGGCAGTCATGGGAACCACTCTGCAATTACTCTTGTGTTTGTCTCCACTTTCACCATCATACCCAAAAGACTTTCAAATTGAATAAAACAAATCAAGAGTTCCAAATCAACTTGGTTGCAAAAGATTTTTAAAAAATCCTTTGCAAATGCAGCAAAATAAAGCACCACAACACCAAAACAAGAGCAACATTTAATAAGTGCAGAGAGCTGACATGCTGGATATTCATTCAGCTCATTTCAGCCACAGATAATTTTGGGCCAGAAGGCACTTCTAAAATTCAGCTCAGCAGCATACATCTAGCAGTTTTTGAACATCACTCAGGCTACCAGAGTCAGCAGCAGCTGGAAGTGGACCAGTTGATCAGCAATGGCCAGAGCCTCAGGTAACTCCTATCCTGCACAATGTTGAGAGGTGAACAGGGGCAGGTAATTACCATGGACTTGAAGCAGTGCACTATGCTATGCAGCCTAGTGAAGAATGACATGGAGTGGTTTAAATGAGAATACTTACCCTTTTCTAGTGGGGCCGCTGATAAACCCTGGCCCTTGTTAATATTTCCATTGTCAAGTAACTTCCGGCGATGTTAGAATGTCAACTGACCCAAGTGATATCCGACAGATTTCAGAAGCTCATGGGGCATGGGAAACATGAAGAAATTCATCCATTGTGTCCCCATTCTGTACCCAAATAAAGGCTCCAGTAAGCCCCCAAGATCTCTTTCAATAACAATTTCAAAACTTCACAGAAGGATCTCTTCCCACCACAGATATGTGAGTAGGAATTTTCCTTGGCAGCACATCGAACCAATTCCACTGACAATATCACATTTCCGATGTGTTAGCTGTTGTTTCCAGGTTTTCATGCAATTTATTTCCCTGACCTCTGTGACTGCTAGAACATGCAGTCCAGTAAATGGAGTAACTGCTGGAACATGACCACGTCTTTAATTTGGACCTCCTTCAAAGTTTTTCAAAATGCTTACTAACATCAAGTTAAATAGAATGTTAAAAGTCATCCAATGCAGTATCACTGTTATTTTGTCTGCTGCTTATAATCGTGGTACAACATGATCTACTGAATATCATCAAAGAGTCTAAGGAGACATGACAAAGCGTGCTACACCTCTTCAGTTCCAAAACCGAAGAACATTCTGCCAAAACTATTTGGTATTAGTCATGCAGAAACAGGTTGTAGAGCATTAAAATTATAAACGTTAGAGTGAAGTTACCGAAGAAAAACTTCTTGTGGTTTAGAATACTTATTTTTTTCTGCCCATGCAAGACATTGCATTGCAGGAATAAGTGAATCATGGAGATCTGTCAGGAGTAAAGAAAAACTCCATGTGCTATCATTAATGAGACAATGTTCAAAGGTGGGATAACAAATTCCTAACTACGTGCTCAATTTAGTGTGAAAGATGCTTGTGCTATGTCAAAGTTTATTTTATTATCCATGCACAAGTTAGTTCATGTCTTTTTTAAGAAGTGTGCTTTAATAATGGAAGCTTCTGAACAGACAGACACCTAACAAGCCAAGGTATGCAACATAATGGCATGAATCCACATTAGTATAAAAGAAAGTAATATTATCAAAATATAGCTACTTCCTGCAAAACTGAATGGAATTCTGTTTTACTCCATGAGATAATTGAACATTTGGCTACTTAAATTGTAAATAATTAAAAAGATGTTTTAGTCACTAACAATTCAGTGATTGTATGGGGTAGATGCATTCATCCCTACAGCATTAGTGGAAATTAACACAGATTATGCGACTAATTGTCATACCAGTGTTTGGTTGAATTTAGTGTTCTGAGCATTTTACAGAAACAAAAGTCTTTTGGCCTTTAAAATGGATTCTAAAATCAGAATGCACCACAGTAGGTTAAGCAGCATTGTGCTGCAGTGCATATTCAGGTTTCTTTCTGAAGGATAGTGTGTAATATTCATATTCATTCAATGACGGACCTCCCTGCATTTGGAAAGGCAAGGACTGATTCGGAATTGTCAGCATGGCTTTGTGTATGAGAAATCGTGTTTCACAAATTTGAATTAGCTTTTTTTTTGAAGAGGTGACCAAGAAGATTGATGATGGCAGGGTGGCAGTCATTGTCTACATGGACTTTAGCAAGGCCTTTGACAAGGTCCTGTATGATAGGCTGGTCTGAAAGGTTAGATCACATGGGATCTATGGTGAGTAGGCAATTGGACACAAAGTTAACTTGGTGGTGAGAGTCAGAGAGTGGTAGTGGAGCGTTGTTTTTCAGATTGGAGACCTGTGACAGGTGGTGTGCCACAGGGATTGATCATGGGTGCACTGTTGTTCATCATCTATGTTAACAATTTGGATGAGAATGTAGGTGGCATGGGTACTAAGTTTGCAGATGACACCAAAATTGGTGGTACTGTGGATAGTGAAGGAAGTTATCTAAGATCACAACAGGATCTAGATCAAGGGAAAAGTGGTTCAAGGAATGGCAGATGGAATTTAACTTAGATAAGTGCAAAGTATTGCATTTTGGTTAAACCATGGCAAGATTTACACAGTAAGTGACAAGGCCTTGGAGAGTGTTGTAGAACGGAGGGACCAAGGGGTACAAGTATATACTTCCCTGAAAGTGAAGACACAGGTAGACAGAGTGATGAAGAAGGTATTTAGCATGGTTAGTAGTGGAGGAAAATTTAACTATAGCATTTGAAAGAGAACTGGATAAGTATCTAAAAAGAAAATATGCGCAGGGTCATGGGAAGAGTGTGGAGGCATGGGACCATGGATGGAGTCTACTGTGCTGAATGATTTTCTTCTGTGCTTTAACCATTCTATGATTCACTGATACAAATAGTGGGACAAAAGCCAGAAAAGGAGAAAAACATTATAATCTTGCCAGTAGAAGTCCTCCCATTCTGATTTTGGGGATCGCAGTTGAGGTGGGACACACTTGTCCCTGGGAACACGGAATAGGTGGTCATTTGCAATACCAGAGCCACTTCCTAAATTTTTACAAAGACTGTTCAGCAGATCAGATATCAATGTTTCAAATTACTTTTAAATTACGCACAATATGCACAATATAAGGGTACATGTATTGGTTTAAGATACACTGAAGATCTTCAATTTTTTTCCTCAAAATTAGGATGAACGGAAGTGTTTTACATGTGATTCAAGATCATCTTTCAACTCTATCAGCTCCACTTTCAGCCATCGCATTGAAAATGTTATCACAGCTTTTGAACCAGATCGGAAAAGGAAATGGTGGCAATCAAGAAATGGTATGTTTGCAGAAAAAGAAGGTACAGGGACTGAGGTTCAACAACCAAGAGCATCTTTTTGCCTTCAGCAATATTAAAAAATAGTCCTCTAAACCAGAGTTGTCAAGTAAAAACACAGCACCATATTTTTACATTTAAAAAAACTTCAAATCAACCTGATGTCTGACTTTTTAGATATTGCATTTTCACATTGATCTTGGATGCAGATAGACGTAATTGTTGTTGTTAATCCCCCTTATTAACTGTGAAGAGCTACCATCTGTTCCAATTCTACACTATACAAGCAACTTCAAAAGTAAATGGGCCAACGTTTGAAAACAGGTGCCTTGAGCAAATTCATGTTGTTCTCCAAAGCTTGATAACAGCACCAAAATAAGTCTTGCCTGGAAAGTTGTTAGCCCTATTTATTGGAAATAAACATCAGACCTGAAAAGCAATGAGATAGATCTTAACTTTGTCAACTACTGTAAACTTGAGGAAGTATGAGGGTGAAAAATGTGTTTAAGTGAGTTCGGGTGGGAGGAATTGGTAAAGAACGAGGGAATGTGGGAGTGAACTCAGAAAGAGGGGATCTGTGAAAATGTTAAAGTAAACAGGTTAATATCTCTTAAAATAACAGATAGAAGAACATCATTCAAACACGTTAAGCATACGTTGACTGCAACACCCTCTTCCAGCTATTATTCTTGTCTATACAGATCAACAATTTACAGCTTGTCATGTTTCTGAATTCCAATAATTTTCTCTGCTGCTGTAGGTGTGCACCATGTCAGCATTCAGCTGGATCTGGAGACACTCTTTCAATTCAGTCATCTGATTCTTTCCTTTAAGGTAACACTTTAAAGCTTTGTTAGTTCCTACTCAAGTATTAAGCTGTTGGAAAAGGCAGGTTTTCCTTATGTCAATGATTACTCATTTGCAGTCAGGTAGGCTGCTTCTCTAAGTTGTTTATTGTACCCACCCCAGTGGCTACCATTTACTAATCATTCCTTGTTCAACTGTGCCAGAATCACATGAAATTCACTGAATACCCTCTTCATGTCTGTGATAGTTATGGATCATGTAATATCATCTGTAGCCCTTTGAGGATCGAAGCATGTGTCAACTGTTCACAAGGAGAAGCTTTCAGAAAGTCTTTCTCTCTATAGAAGCTGCCTGCTAGCCTCTGAGTATTAGACACATGGCAATGAAATGACGCATACCTCTCTGTAAGTTCTTTAATTTGTTGGTTTGATTTACTGGTTGTCCACAAGTATTTGGAAAAGTATTCTGATATAATATTTAAGCAATACACCAGCAGGAAGAGTCAGCTAATTCCTCCTTCCCTGATAACAATGGAGTGATTTGAATTATTTTGCTGTCAATTTTGATTTACTCATCAAGAATGTAAGTTATTCTCCAGTGATGCCATTTTGGCAAAGTAGTTTCATGGTCCACCAACCTGAATCTGAATGTGGTTTAATTCAGGAAACATCTTACTACCCAGCAGACTACAACTAAATGGTTGGAATCTCTATGAGTAGGGTAGTCTAATACAGCCTGGTCCTTACACTGAGTGAGTGTGGGATGACGCCTAAACATGTATAAGTAGGTGCCACAGAGAATCAGTTAAATCACCTGGAAATTAGTGATGTTAAGAGTGAAGATTTGTTTTGGTCAATTTGTTGAGGATGTGACTGTGGAATTACAACAGGTATGCTGCAAAGTCAGTGGCCAATGCTCTTCTCCAGCACTCCATTCAAATCTCAAAACCCCTTCCAAGTACCAAGCTTATTAACTCACAGGAAGAAAACACAGTTGTCCATGTTGTATATCACCACAGGGTGAAGAAAGTGAATGACTGATAATTATTCCATGTGAAACATGATTTGGGAGCAAAAGACTTTTCTTTCCATCTTACCCTTATGTTTCCCCACCACAACCCAGATGCCAAAAATACTTCTCAAGGAAAGCTGATGATTTGATTGAAACCACTCTGAGTCCTCCACTAAGTCTCACTGCACTGACTTCAATGGTTGGCTGCACAGAGCATCCAGACCCCCTTCTGGTGCCTGGCCAGGAGAAATTCCAGAAGGAAACTCAGTCTCAGAGAACATTATCAAAGTGATTCCCTTTTAAATAATGATTGCAACTTTGAAATCCTACTGCATTCATTTCAACTTTTGCTGAGTTCTTTTGAACAATGTTAATGGGGACACTGAGTCAATTAGCAGACCCATTCCTCCAGTCCAGTGAAACATTCTGATCAATCTGTTCTTTAATCACTCAGACTTTCCGGCCAGCGGCAATGCTTGTGGAGAAATCATCAGATTACGGTCAAACATGGAATGTCCTGCGATATTTTGCGTATGATTGTGCACACGTCTTTCCAAGTATCCCTACTGCACCTGCGCGGAGAGTGAATGACATTATATGTGATTCAAAATACTCTGACCTCGAACCCTCTACAGATGGAGAGGTAGGGCATTAAAATTAACTTCCTTACTAAATCAACCATCCATCTGTATATTTCTTCTTAATTATCCAATTAAGTCATTGTTACAGATTCATTGTTATAGATGTCAGCTTTGAGACAATTTTCGTCCAAGAGTGACTTAGCTATTCCAGTCCATAGTATGCAGAGTTATCTCCACTACCCCCTTCTCGTTTGTGGCACTTGAAATGATTTATGTGCAAGTGGAGCATTCCCTGTTAATGCAACACAGCTTCTTCAGAATTTACAGCCCTGACTATGAATCTTTCATGCAACTATTTTAATGATTGACCTTCTATAAATTTAATGGTTCTGTACAAATTAATGCCACTGTACAAATTAGTAGAACAAAGTCTCAGTTTCAAAGGATTTTATTTTAATCATGCATTTGCAGGTTGTTCTGAAAGCACTGGATCCACATTTCCAAATCCATAATCCATACAGCCCAGAGATACAAGGTAGGCACTTCTAATGTGTGAAAAAAACCCTGATATTTGCAGTGTTTGCAACATCAAAAAATGAATGAATCTGAACCTTCTTTCTTCATCGTGACCTTCAGTCAGGGTGGGCAGTTTAGTCATTTGGAAATGTTGTGCTCCTGCTGCTGTTTTTGTTGGGCTTCTGTGTGCACCTGATGAAGGAAGCCAATGCTCTAATTACCAATCCAAATGCTCCTTTACTATATTGAGTGATCACAGGCCAGGGATTCCTACAAGTAAGGTTCCCTACTTTGCATCCCTAATGGTGAGCACTCTCATAGGTGATCTCTGCCCATCCTCACAGGCAGTGAAGAGTATATTGGTGGGATCTAGTGAAAAGGTAGGTAATAATGGGGTGCCAATCAAGCAGTTGGAAGCCCTCATACTCTCAACGTTTCCTTCACACTTTGCCATATGCTAAATTTCTATCACTTGACTTCCTCAGAGCAAATATCACTTACCAACCTGCGTATAAATTTCACTCAACTTCACACCCTGGGTGATACACGATTGCGGAGGCAAGCGAGACCTGACGAAAAGTATTATTACGCTCTGTATGAAATGGTCGTTCGAGGAAGCTGCTTCTGCTATGGACATGCCAGTCACTGTATTCCAGCTGATAATATAAGAGGCGATGCTTTCAGCCAACAAGGAATGGTGAGAATCTCCTGAACATTTGTGGTCTCATGGTAACTGCAAATGTGCACTTCTAATAATTAAAAATTCAAATATGGATGGTGAACATGAATCAAGGGTGACATAAATACATCTGTATAATTATTGCCCCAGACAGTGGGTCTTTTAGCTTGGGAAAGTTCTTTATTTTAGTTCCCACTGGTGTGTTCCCTCACCAACCAGGACATTTGTTGATATCTGCCTTTCCTGGAAGCAATAAAGTGATGTAGCCTCCAAGATCTGGAGAAGAAATATCTGGGCCCAAATGGAAAGGGGCAAGAACTGTCCTATCAGCTTTTTCCACAAGGCAGGGGGGCAATGTACACTGAATCACAAGATAAACTTTACATCAGAATCAGAACCAGATTTATTATGGAGACACAAGAGACTGCAGATGCTGGAACCTGGAGCAACATACAATCTGCTGGAGGAACTCAGCGGGTCGAGCGGCATCTGTGGGAGGAAAGAAATTGGCCTGATGTAGGGTTTCAACCCAAAACGCTGACAATTTCTTCCCCCCGCACCCTCCCCCCCCACCCCGACAGATGCTGCTCCACCCGCTGAGTCCTTCAGATCTATTATCACTGACTTGGATGACGTGAAATTTGTTGTTTGGCAGCAGCAGGAAAGTGCAAAGACAGAAAATTATGAGAAATTACAAAATTAAATAAATTGTGCAAAAAAGAGGAACGATGAGGTAGTGTTCATGGGTTCATGGACCGTTCAGAAATCTGATGACGGAGAGGAAGAAGAACATAGAAGCACAGGAGAAGGGCATTCAAACCATCATATCCAGTGCAGCACTTAGCACCACTTCTGTTCTTTTTCCCTGTTGCTCTACTACTTTTATTCCCTTCTAAATATATTTATTTTCCTTTTGAAAGATACCATCAAATCCATTACCACTACCCTTCCGAGGAGTGAATTCCAGATTGCAACAACAGTATGAAAAGAATTTTGCATCTTCCCACCACCACTCCAGCTCCTCCCCACCATCCTTTTCTTAACATTTAGCTTGAATCTCTGTTCTTTAGTTACCCAAGCCTGTTGCTGCTGAAGGTGGGTTCTCCCTGTCTGCTTGACCAATAATTTTGAACACTTCTATTAAATCTCCTCTTGACTGACTTACTTCAGGTAAAACAATTCCAGTTTCTCCCAGTTCCTTAAACCCTGGAACATCTTTGTAATGTTGCAATAGGTATCCTTTGTCAAGTGTGGGGTCCACAATTTGACATGTTACTTTGTCTTTGATCTGAGCAATAATTTACAAATAATAAAAGAATTAAATCATATATTTAATTTAAATTAAATAAGTAGAGTTGCAGTGCTGTAATTAGCCAATTACAGTATATGGTAAAGCCCAGGAAATTCCCCAACTGATTACTTTGCAACGGTAGAATTGAGATTAACAAATGACACCCAAAATTGCTGGCCCATCATTTTTCATATGTATCAAATTTAGTTTTCATATATTTCCTGCGATGTAGAAGGAGGCCATTCATCCCAAAAAGACTATCCCATTCCTCCACTAATTTCCATGGAACCTGTTCTCTCTCACACACCCATCAATCCTGCTCTGATTCTCCAAACATCCACCAACACTAGAGGTAATTACAGCAGCCACTTAACATATGGCATGAGGGAGCATCCAGAGGAAATCCTGCATGGTCACAGAAAGAATGTGCAAACTTCACACACACAGCACTGGCAATCAGGATCGAACTCCGGTTGTTGGAGCTGTGAGGCAGAAGCACTACCTACTCTACCATTGTGCTGCCCATAATATCAGTCTGTGGACAATAATTGTTCCTTTAATGCTGCCACCCCCTGTAAGGACAATTTCATGAAAGTGACTGCTTGTAGTGATATGCAACCACGTTTTGGGATGGACAGTTCCAGAGGAAAGCTGGAGGAAAGAATGCAAATGAAAGGATGCTTTCTCACTCCGTAAGCAATTGATGAATAAAGTATCTTTATTGATCACTTAATTTACCAACTTTTATCACTACCTCTGAGTGCAAGGGAGACAATGAGACAAATCACATGATCCAAGCACTATCTTATTTACTAGTCTATCAAAAGTCTATCTGGTCTATCTTAAATCTTTCTACTGGTCTATGTCTAGACTATTTAAAACATAGGTATGTGTTTCATAGGGAAGGCAAGCTCAGGTATGGGATTGGGGGCTGGGAACAGGTGAAATCAGGGCATTGTTCAGAAAGATCAAATACAAGGTCACAGAATTCTCTGTAACTAAGGACAGGCTACTGAACAAAGGAAACCAGAATCACACAGAAGGGCGCAGAATGAGATGCAAAGTTGGAGGAGGTTATAAAGGCGAGGCAGGCCAAGATGACAGAGGGAGTTGTTGGTGAAGATCTTATATGTTGGAGAATTCACAATTTTTTTCCTTTGAGGATTTCAGCTTCAACATAGCCTCAGCCACACAAGATGTAAAATCTGTAGCAGTGTTTAACTGGGTCACAAGTATTTAAATCTGTTTCTATTACAAATATTTTACAGGTTCAAGGGAAATGTGTCTGTCAACACAATACAGATGGCGTGAACTGTGAGAGGTGCAAGGACTTGTTCAATGATTCACCATGGCAACCAGCTATAGGGACAGAGACAAATGAATGTAAAAGTAAGGATTATACTATCTGTTTTTGTTTGTTTGTTTAACCTGTTTCTCAGATCTTAAAGATTCAAAAGTTAAACTACGTTGGATTTTAAAAGATACATGTATTTTTACATTTATAATAGTATTGATATGTTCTATCAGATAATTGCAGAGGCTAAGGATTTCTGTTTTGGGCACAGTTGGTAATCTGGACATCAAATCAATGCAAATTTAAACACAGTTCAAGTAATCTTTTTGCTCAAGTTTCTGTTCAAACTCGTTTGCATTTTGCCAAACATAAATTATTTCAAGAACAATTCAATGCAACAACACTTTGGAAGTAACTGCCTTGATTTTTCAGCTGTAATGAACTGCAAATCTGTCGAAATTCGAGCAATTACACCGTGAAGCTGACAGTAACTTTGTGTCATATGGTGTGAACAGTGGTAATCAAGAAGCTGCTGACTGCCATACCCTGCCACAGGCTGTGTCACAGACAGAATTTTTGTACTATATTCATTGTAAAGATCCCTGGCAAAAGCTTTTGTAAGGAAATGTAACTGAGGTTTTAGTGGCATACTAAAACAAAATTACTGCTGAACCACCTCTCTGTTTCTGAAAAATTAGACCTTCTCAAAGGCAGAATAATGCACGAGTTTATGTGGAGGTTCCCTGTATGATTTATCAGCTGGGCAGGGGGCAGGTTTGCAAGTGGAGATAGCTGCCGGCAAATTTTTTTCTGCAAAAACTCCCACGGAGTTTTGTTCATACAGGAGGTAAATTCAGCTTCAAATTCCTCAGTTGTTTACGCTGATTTCAGGTGAATTGCACAGTCGTAATGGAAATTGTCTGGACTGTTTCACAAATGAAATAATTAGCGATGTATGCAATACTGTCACAGTCTTGAAATATACTTAATCTCATTGGATGGTGCATGTGAAGATATTCTATTGTGTTCAAGTTTTTGTTTTGCAAGTCTCAAGCTCCTATAATGGGATCAAATCACTTAACCTGAAATAGTATAGGCTTGAATGGCATTGATGTCAAGTTTTATTACATTATATATTATAGAGGAGTAACATTTAGTTTATATGATAATCCATGTTATTGATTCTGTACAATCCTTATTCTCAGGTTACTGGCATGCATCCATCATATTAAAACTGTTTTACAGGTTTTGATACTGTCATCTCAATATATTGGTATTGGTTTATTATTGTCTCTTGTACTGAGGTACAGTGAAAAACTTGTCTTGCATACCGATCGTACGAGTCAGTTCATTACACAGTGCAGTTACATTGAGTTAGTACAGAGTGCATGCAAAAGGAGTGACACTTTTTCTTATCCCATTATATTAGTTAAAATTGCTGGGAATAAATTGATGTGTTCATGAAGCTCTCATTGGTCAGAACTCCAAGACATTCATCAGAAAGAAATTCCCTGAATAGTGAACAAGACTGAGGATGAGGTTACAAAGTGGATTAATGAGGAAAAGACAATCTGATTAGTGGACAGGAGGACATCAGTCCAACAACATGTCACTGAGTAACCTTGAGAGGATTCAATCTCAAAATAGACACATTTTCTTGTCAAATTCTTTACACAAAGAGTTGGATCATCACCTCCCAAAGGAGATTGTTAGCACAATGCCGACTGCACTATATATGTATTTTCTCCATATTTAAAACAGGATGCACATAACATATGTGATGAGGTTTGGAAGAGCAGGTGTTACTCAGATCTTTAATATATCAGGTCATAATATTGGAGATGCTGAAGGTATCTTAAGAACTGCCATTTGTACATCGAAACTCCTCACAATTTTTCATGCAGAATCATAAGTGGCTCTTCCTGAATCTCTGCACCATTATTCTGTAGGATCTGGTGTGTTTTCACAAGAATGGTGGCAATCCATTCTCACACACTGTAATGAATTGGGCTGCATGCGAGGAACTTGCAGCATCTGCTTGTCACTTAATGAGGACTCAAAGCTGACCAACCAGTGCTTGTTTTGCTTTGGGAAGGAAGAGAGTCAAGATCATCTTACTGCTGGCTCCATGTGATAAACTGACACACTCATACATTGTGTGGTTCTAGCTGGGACCATAATGTATATGAATTAACAGGTTAAGTTCCACCCTTGGCATTGACTCTTGCTTGCAGCAACAATCTGTCCCTGAGCTCTTCAGACTTCAATCATTGTTGACCAGAGGTAATTTAAGACTGCATTGATGTTTTGCCATTTTCAGTCTCTGCATGTCCAATATGTTCGCAACTGGTGAGAGCTGATATATTTTTTAGATAAGGTATTAAACTGAGGAGTGTCTTCTCTTGTAGATGTACAACTGGAATCTGCTATTCCAATATATTTTATTTTTTGCCAAAGTGAAGTTTTTAATGCAGTTATTATATTACAGCTTGATCACCAAATGCAGAAAATCATCCTGCTTCATGGTTCTCATTTTGTTTGTCAAAACAGTGTTTTGTTACCATTTCCTTTTCAGGATGTAACTGCAATGGACATTCGGAAAGATGTCATTTTGACATGGCTGTGTATTTGGCCAGCGGAGGGGTCAGTGGTGGGGTCTGTGAGGAATGTCAGCACAATACAATGGGACAAAACTGTGACCAGTGCAGGCCCTTCTTCTACCAGGACCCTGGGAGATCAATTTCTGACCCGTATGTGTGTGTCCGTAAGTTCGCTTTATCTTTATCTCATTTCAAATTAACTTCCTCTGTAGGAGATGCAATGTAAAAGGTGATTGATTAAGCAAAGTAGTTACATCTTATGTGTGTGAAGGTTAAGGAGAGCTCCTGTAAATTTTGACACCAACGTATAAGATTTTTGGCTCCCATGAGCACTAAATCTGTTCCAAAATGGCATCTGGCACATGTGTGAACATCTGTGCTACAAGTCATACTAGATACTTTTTTGCTAGGAGTGCCTGCATACACAAACTGATACCTGCAGGGGTTTACAGAGCCAGCAGATTACTCAGTGAACCAATGTGTAACATGGATGTGATGCCAGTACTACGAGTTTGGAGCTCAGATCTACAACCTAGCACTCTCTTTTAGCTTTGCACAGCTAAATATGCCATTATTCCCAATAAGGAACTTCCCCTCCCTCAGTAGCGCTATTTAGAACTTATACTAATTCTCTTATCAGAGGGGTCAGTACCACCATGGATAGGAAGGGACATTTCTTTCCCACAAAGGCATTAAAACAGACGTGAATTACATTATCAGGCAACTTCAGATTCAACCAACTTAATTGCAGCAAGAATAACAAAGATACTCAGTAAAAAAGCTGTAGATCAGAGTTTTTCTAATAATCCTACTTGAGGAATTTCATTCACCTCATCCTAATTCCCGAAGATGAGATGATCATTAACTTGCCTCTTCGCTGATAATAGATTGAATCAAGGCAATTTGATTCCATCAAATTCTGCAGACGCAAAACTGAGCTTGTTGACATAAACGTCCAAAAAACTAATTTTCATTTGTTATATGTATAAATAGTTTATTTTCTTTCAAGTAAAAGTCTTCAGGAAATGACTGAACCTTACATCCTGGGCACAAATATATCATGATTCCTGAAGATGAAATGTTACAGACTGGCTTAGTTTGATTTACAGCAACTTAGAGATACAAAAAATTGTGACTAATTTCTCACTTGTCACTTCAGCTAAGTTCCAAGTAATCTTTGAAGCAGTTACTAAGGCAGTGGCAGATTAAGATTTTTTGGAGTGCTGGTAGGTACCCCCACCCCATTGTTGTAAGACTTGTTGTCGTTGGGGCTTGCAGGCTTAGCCACATAAAGTCTCACATTATATCAGAGGTTCCCAGGGGCAGCACAGCTTCCAAGGCCCATACTGTCTGCTGTAACAGTGAACGTTGCATAAAAGTATATTAAATAAGTGAACAAGGGAAAAGAAAATGCGGGGTCTGCTGATTACCTTTTCCTGAAACCTGACCATTTCGTGACAGCATTGCAGTCCTCAAAGTGTTTGTTAGTACATTTAGAGGTAAACTTTAAAATAGCACTCCAGAATAAAAATTCGGCACATTTTTAAACAGCTAATTGTATACACCTTCCTCCTTATTTAGGAAGTTGTACACATTTCCTCCCTGTCTACCCTCAATATCCTCTGTACTTCACTCCATCAGCTTTATCTGGATATCCTCCAAGTTCATGAACATACATTGTCTCTCACAAGAGTAAAACTTACAAAGGAAGCTGAGACAGGGATGATGATTCAAAGAATCTTGTGACTCATTTTGCTTGCTACAGCTCCTTAAAAGAGCACTTTGAAATTGCAATTAGGTGCAGTGAGAAAACTGTGCCAACCAGTATTGTACCCAGAGTTACACAATGGTAGACCCGTGTCCACCGTTACAGATTCCCAGTATTACATGGTGACAGACCTGTACTCCAGTGTTAAACATTGACAGATCTGCATCTACCAGTTCCCTACCTCTGTTACAGAATAGATCAATGTCCTTTGTACCATGTCCCTGTGGCTAGAGCTAGACCCTGACTTGGGCTCTTAAGATCAGACCTGCCCAACATGGTGTCTGGGTCTCTGATCCCTAAGCCTCTGCTCAGTATGGCCTCTGGGTGCCTGATGCCAGAACCGGGCTGATCCCCAGGTCCAGGCCTCCCACTGATTAGGCCCAGGGACCAGGCAGACAATGGGGACTGGAGACCTACATCAGGACTTCTTCCATAGAACTGCCACAATGACGTGCAATGACATCACCAGTTGCTCCATTTCTGAACCTTTGCCTGGTCTGAGAATTCCTTCCCACCGTTCGCTCTGCTCCCACTTCCCCCACAGTCTCTGTTTGTTTTACAGGAAAATTGTCTCAGAGCACGGAAACAGGCCTTCATCCCACCACATCCACTGCCGACCCGCAAACACCCATTTACACTAATCCCATTTTTCTTCTCACATCCCCACCACAACTACCCCTCCTCCCCCGTTCTCCTGCCATACACCTACACTCGGGACAATTTTGCATGGCTGTCGATCAACCTACCAACCAGCACATTTTTGTCATGTGGGAAGAAACCAACACCCCCTGGGGAAACCTGTGCAGTCACAGAGAGAACATACAAACTCCACTTCCACAACACCCAAGGTCAGAATCAAAGCCAGGTCTCAGAAGCTGTGAGGCAGAAGCGCAAATCACTGCGGAATTGTTGCTGCCACAGATCATGTCATTCCCAAAAATCAAAGTAACACCAAAACCAAACCACTGGACGAACTCAGCGGGTTGAGCAGCATCTGTGGAGGGGGAGGGATGGTGAACGTTTTGGGTCAAGGCCCTGCATCAGGACTGGATGTCTGATCCAGTCATCACGCTGTAGATGTCTCCAAAGTGACATGGGACAGGCAATTGTCCTTCCGCGCTGGCAACCTTGGCCCTGGTTGTAAAGCCACAGCGGCAGCTGCAGCTCCTCAGGCAGCTCTGCCATTGTCCAGGTAGACCTGGTAGGCCTGGGCCCGAAGACTTGTGCATTCATCTGCCGCCGACTGAAGTAGGTCTCACCAATCTTGTACAAAGTACTGACAAGTACATCATTCTGGTGCATATTGTTTGATCCACAGCCTGTAACTGTGATCCTGAAGGCTCGGTGAACAACGGGATGTGTGAAAGTCACTCAGATCCACAGCTTCGTACGGTTGCTGGCCGCTGCATTTGCAAAAGAAATGTTGAAGGAAGAAGATGTGATCAGTGTCGGTCTGGGTATTTCGGCCTGAGTGCTGTTAATGCTGAAGGATGTAAGGGTAAGTGTGAGCTAAAGATCTCTTTCAATTTTCCCCATTTAATTTGTTATATACTCTTAATAATTCCTTGGGTAATTTTAACATATTATGACAGCCATGGTTCAGGTAACATTCGCTGCTCTGCAAAGGGAAGTTGTGGATTCAGGTTCCAGTCTCAACATGGGCAGATAATCTAGGCTAGCTCCAAGAAGCTGTGATCTGTTCAAACTTGCACATAAGTTCAAATAAGATTTACTATTGAACTGATTTAATGTCACCAGTGGCTGCAATGTAAACATCCTGTTCATTGTAGAGGCCCAGAAATTTGACAGTGCTGTATCAACAGTTGATTGCTAAACATGCTGTTAAGCCTCCATTGGCATGGGTTGAATGCTCATGTTTTGTACTTGATGCAAATGCACCAGCGGTTATTTGATGAGGTCAGTTAAACAGGTATAGAACCAATGGTGAAACCGGTTACACCTTTTGCACAAATAAGTATGCAAATTATGGCCCAATGTCTACAAAGCACCCCTCAACGACAGTGGTTATTGAAAAGCAACTCACTCCCAAAAAGATAATTTTCCTAAAAATACTTTCCTGAAAACCACTCAGCACGTGGGAGTGGTCTTCCAGAGCCTGCATCAAAACCACAGATTGTTCCCTCCCTCATAACGTCCGCCAGTCTACCACCGTCCTCCTTCCTATCACTGTGACCCTTCCAGTATCCCTTCATCAAATCAGCTCCTCTTTTATCACCCAACACCCAATGGATGGCCACGCCTTCAAACTTCTATCCCCTTTTCAGTTGCACCCCTCCCTTTCAAAATCTTATCATTAGAGGTCCACTGTTCCCTGGTTTGGGATAATGAGGCCAGGGATCTAATCGTAGGTGCGCGGGACCTATTCAAACAGGTTCAGGAATTTCTTGGCCACGATACAAGCAAATCTAAGCATTATATAATAATCATTGCCGACTTAAATCTATTTATAGATTAAGCCAGTTATGGTGTGGTGGGCAATTCATGGAAGTATTCAATTATTTTGCTTTAGATCCATACATTGAGGAATTAACTACGATCATGTTATTTTAGAACTGGTATACAATAAGGAAAGTTTAATTAATTATCTTGTTGTTAAGAGGCCTTCAAGAAGAGGAATCATAATATGGTAGCATTTTACATCAAGACTGAAAGTGATCTGGTTCAATCCAAAGCCACGGTCTGAAATCTAAACCAAACAAACTAGGAAGATATGAGGTGTATGTTTGCGATGGTAGATTGGGAAACTACATTATAGCATATGACAGTAGACAGGCAATGATTAGCATTTAATGAATACGGTTTACAGCAAGTGTATATCCCTTTAAGACAGAAGACATCCAATAAGGCCTGGTGTCCCTACCTAAGGAAGGATATGCTTGCAGTTGAGGGAGTCTTGGTGGTTGAGGTCAGAGGTTTGCAAGGTGCTGTTGGGACAGTGAATAACTGCAGTGTATTTTGTAGATGGTATACACTGCAGCTACAGTGCACTGATGATTCAGCAGAATGAATGTTTAGCATAGTTGATGGGTGCCAATCAAGTGGGTTGCTTTGTCCTGGATGGTGCAAGCTTCTTGAGAGTTGTTGGCACTGCACTCATCTGGTCAAATGGAGAGTATTCCATCATGCTTCTAACTTGTGCCTTGTAGATTGTGGAAAGGCCTCAGGTTTTCTTGTAGGTGAATCACACGCTGCACAATACTCAGCCTCTGACTTGCTTCTGTATACATCAAGTTAGGCCAGTTGAGTTTCTTGTCAATGGTGTCCCCCAACACCCACAGTTTTGATAGTGAGGGAATCAGCAGTAATGCAATTGAATGTCAGGGATAGGAGGTTCTACTCTCTCATGGAGCTGGTCATTAAACCCCTTCATCTGGCATTTTTGTGACATGAAGTTATTTGCCCCTCATCAGCCCATGCCTGAACATTCGGACCATAGATTCATACAGCAAGGAAACAAGCTTTTCAGCCAATGTGTAAGTGGCAGCTATCAAGTACTTTTCTCTCCTAATCCCATTTTCTAGCACTTGAGCTGTAGCCTTCTTTGTCACAGCATTTCAAGTGCTCATCTACATATTTCTTAAATGCTGTGAAAGTACCTATTTTCATCACCCTTGGGAAGTGTGTTCCAGATTTCATCCACCCTCTGGATGAAAAAAAAACTCTTTCTCAAGTCCCCTCTAAATCTCCTCCCTTTTACCTTAAACTCTATGCCCTCTCGTTATGGACACTCTGCCAAGGGGAAGAGTTTCTCTCTATCTACCCTATCTCCATAATTTTGCATTCCTCAGTTATGGCATCCCTCAGCTTTCTCCGCTCCAAGAAGAATAAACCCAGTCTATCCACTCTCTCCCCATAGCTGACACACTCCATCCTGGTGAGTCTCCTCTGCACCATCTCAAGCACAATCACATCATTCCAACTTTGTGGTGACCAGAACCGTGCACACGCATGTTTTATATAGAACATAAAACTTTACAACACAATACGTGCACTTCTGCCCACAATGTTGTGCCTACTCTAAGATCAATCTAACCATTCCCTCCCACATACCCCTCCATTTTTCCATAAATTTCTTGCTCCTATATTCTATGCCTGGCCTTCTTAACCAACTATGCTACTGTCTTCAGGGATCCTTGGGCATGTACACTAAGGTCCCCAGTTTCTCAGTACATCCTGGTGTCCTACTGTTTACGTATATCCTAGCCTGATTAGTCCTCCCATCGGGGATAGGAATGTTCTTGGAGTCTCCTTCTCCCATTAGCTGTTTAATTGTTCACCACAACTCTCAAATAGATATATGGGACTGCAAAGCTTTAATCGGCTTGGTTGGTTGTGACATTGTTTAACTTGGTATCCTGTATGTAGCTTTTGCTGGAATGCTGGTTTAATGGAATGAAATGAGTAGCTTGATGCAGAACAAAGGATTCCCTTGAAATATGTTGCTGCACAGACCAAGTATTGAAGTAAGGACATGTTGTGATTCTACAATGGGATACAGATGGATCCAGTGTTTGGCCGAAAAATTGGCAAATGGACTCTAATACGGGGAAGTGTGAGATCATGCATTTTGGAAAGAGGAATCAAAAGACAGATGTTACTTAAGTGGAGAGAGACGACAAATGAGCGAGGTAGAGAGGGATCTCGGTGTTCCAGAGCAAGAATCACAAAAAGTTCGCAGGCAGGTCCAACAAGTAGATAAGAAAGCTAAGGCATGTTGGTCTTTATTGCAAAAGTATTGGAGTTTAAGAGAAGGGAAGTTTTATTACAGTTGTATAGGGTGTTGATGAAGCCACATCTGAGATACTGTGCAGAGTTTTGGTCCCCTCATCTTAAAAAATGAAATATTAGCATTGGAGACAGTTCAAATGAGACTCATGGAGCTAATTCCTGGTGTCCATCAAGAGAAGCTGGAGGGTTTGGGTCTGTATTCCTTAGAAGAATGAGGGTAAGATCCTGAGGGGCTGGACAGGGTAGATGTTGAGATGTTTTCATTGTTGGGAGAGTCATGAAAAAGGGGACAAAGCTACAAAATAAGGGGCTGAGTATTTAAAACTGGGGTGCATAGAAACTTATGGAATTCTCTGCCCCTGAGGTCCTCAGAATTGATTTTTCCAACAACTGTTTAACAGATATAAATCTTCTGTCAATTTCTAGACCAATGTCTTTGATGTGATGACTTTCTTAAGATGCTGATTTTTTTCCCCAATCTTCTTGAGCACTTTGAGGAAAAGCTTGTTCTTGGCACCACCTTGTGGCCACCTTGGGAATCCTCATCCTATCATGCAATTGTCATTTTGTGCTGATATCATTTACATTACTGACTTTATCTTGAGACCACCGCAGTTCTGTAGTTTCATAAAAAGAAATTGAATAAAACCTTATTGCCTCCTTGTCTTTTGGCATTTCTTTGCTTTTATAACCTGCATAGCCACCTAATCTTAGATTTGATAATTGAGCTAAATATATCCAGCCTTCTTAACCTGTCCACATAAATACGCATGTGCACATACACGTGCACACACACATGCACACACATCTCAGCCCAAAGTTAAGCCAGTTTGTTGCCAATTTAGAAACTAGAAATGGAATCATCAGAATAGAGACAATGTTTTCAACATAAGTGCTGGAGGTGGGAGATAGATTGCCTAACAGTTTATGGACCTTGCAGGAAGAACTTGGTCAACAGGTGTGAGGCGCTTGCAGTGTTGCTGTACGTGGCAACTTGTGGCACTGTGCTAAGATTCTACCTGTCCCCTGTTTAGTAAAAGATGGGCCTGACCTTGTTGCCAAGGCACATTCTATTCAGTTAGACCATGCCATACCACCTGTCCCTGATAGAAAAGTGAAGAAAAGCACTTCTGATCATGTCATTTAGACAGTGGTCTGCAGGGAATGCCCAGTGGACCTGCAGGAAAACGAGATACCATTCCTGTTGAATGGTTCCCCAAACAGTCAGTCATTTGGCAGAATTCTGAAGAAAGCACCAAGGTCTGGCTGTGATGAGAAGGCTCCATTTTGTCAGATCCTTCAATCACAGCCAGAGTCTCAATCCCACCAGACACTCAAGTTAAATCAAGTCAGGTTGTGTTTATTGTAATATGCACAAGTACAGTGAGGTCCAGGTACAATGGAAAACTTCCTTGCATTGCTTACACTCCCCATTAGGTGGCTATGGCACAGACAAGACCATCAGCTGAATGCTTTTGAAGTTTGTGTTTACCATGAAAGTTATAAATGGGTGTCGAGTATCATCCCAAGCAGCTGCACAACACAGAACTCTGTTGCTCTAAGGGCTCTTCCCAGGGACGGACATTAAGACTGACATCAACTGCTGCTGAAAGATCATCAACTCAGGGAAAGATACATTTTGGTCTGTCTAATACTTGGGGCTGGTCCTCCTGTACAAGGCGTTGTCTACAACCCAACACTGCATCCTGGCACATTCCACAGGTTAAGGGTTATGTGCTGATGGGCTCTGGTGACACTGCTGAAGCTTGGTGCAGCCTCTGCAATGTATCTACAGAGGAAGTCCACAGTTCAGGATCCTCTCTCCACTGGACACTGAAGAATTGGGTCCCGTGTAATAAATTGTTCCAACAAAATGTTGACGAAATGTTTGGGTGTAAAAAATTGATGCCTTTATGACATCATGTAAATATTATAAGCAAATGTAATTATGAGTTGTGCAGTGAATGATGACAGGTGAATGTCCTGTATAGTGTAATTACAAATGCTATGAATGAAGCACCTTACCGGGGAAAAAAATCCTGTAGCATCTTTACTGCACTTTAGAGTTGCAAATTGGTGAATTGTGTGCTGCACATGCTCTGCCTGGGATAGTGGAACCAAACCAGTGGTGCCTAAAGAGCTGGCGCTGCTTAAGGCATGCCCAGGAAATGTCCTGCTATTCTTTTGGTGGAGTCAGGAGAAGAAAAAGAGCGGTCCATCTCTTCCAGTCGCCTCTCCCAGGAATATCTCCCTCCCCCAGACTCCAACTGTTGGCCAACTCCATGCAAGATCCAAACAGTTTTCTAATAAGCCAGAGAATTGCAGCAGGAAGACCAGCCTTGTGCCTGGTGCCATTGCACCAAAGCACAAACCTCGAAATGGCACCAGCCTTGCACCAGTCACAATAAGCAGCTCTCTTGTTAAGCTGTTATAAATGAGAGGAAACAGAGCTGCTTGAAAGTAACAGATGAGCAAGGGTCACGCGGTGATTGTGATGTGGAGAACATCAATGGAGAACCAATTGCGGATTCAGTAAATTCTATGTTTTTTTAGATCTTTGATGTAAATGGGTCATTAGACTTTAACAGGAAAGGGATTTTGACTGTGTTTTCAGATTGTCGGTGCGATGCACGAGGTAGTGTGTCAGCACACTCAGCCTGCGACCCAGTCACTGGAGAGTGCCAGTGTCTACGAACTGTCACTGGAAGGAATTGTGAACGGTGTCTGGTATGTCAGAATACAACCTTTAACCTTACCAAATGCCTCCAAACTTCATTGTTATACCATGAGTGAAATCTTCAGAATCAATCGTTATATTCTCTGGTGCATTGCAATATAACTTTTTATGTCACTAAATGCCTCCAAACATTCACTGAAAGCAGTCTATCCCCATGTTACGGCAGTACAGGTAATGGAAATTCACACTTAAGGAATTCACAAATCACTGCAACAAAATTTGAGATACGGAGTAAAAATTCACTCCTATGGAATTTATGTGAGAATAAATAACCAACCACAAAACACAAATAAATAAACACAAAATGTGAAAGAAACAATAAATTTTGTCAATTTTTGTCAAGGGTTTGCATTACAGGAAATCCTGATATCGACAGTTTTCTAGGAACACATCCATAATCCAAGAGTGTGCTGCATACCCACAGGGCAAAACTCTCAGGCATCCATCAAGGTGGAAACCTTGCTGTCTCAAATCCCAGGAACCATTTGGTTTATAACTGCCCCACACCTCTGAGCACATATTAGAGGCATCCAACCTGGCGCAATGGTAAATGTCAGAATGGCTCACATCAATTCATCAGAAGAAAGGAAATACTGAAGGGAAACTGGACAAACAATCTGGAAATGCTCCAAAGAAAACTCACTGCCACTGTTAGAAAAATTGTGATTTTTCAGACTCTTCCAAAGGATCTTGGGTTGGCTGCCTGCCTTCCACTGGGATCTTATAAATTCATAACGGGAGGAGTTTCCAAAACAGTGTTGGAACACACCCAGGCCCAGCTCTTTGACATGGAGATGGCAGTAGATGGCCCCACATCTCCTTTCCTTTCTGATAGTTGGACTGGAAAACAAGTGGACCAGAAAGAGGAAATTTGCCCTCCCCAGCAGACAATCAGCCTGCACCCAGCCCTCTCCAGGGGCTGGGCAAACTTCAGCCTGGGTAACTTCAGCGTGAGCTGAAGTTTGTCTATCCCTTACTGTGAAGATCACATGAGTTGGATGAAGTCATGCTCTTGTAGCAGCAAGCAGTCGGTTATAGAGCAGCTTTGATGAATAACTGGAAACAGCCCAGCTGCCTGATCTCATCATCAAGGAGTAAGTGAGAAAGGAAATTCCAGAGCTCAATAAAAAACCTTAGCTGAGTTCCCTGGTGTCAGCTGTCTACGTGAAGGGTGACCTGATGGAAGGGTTCTACAGTTAGTTTCAGTGGCCTTAGGCAAGAGTGAGAAAAGAAAGAACAGTAATAGCCTTTCATTGCTTGGTATGGGATCAGACATTGGGTGTCAGATGAGAGTGGCATTAGGCTCAGCAGTGAGGCCTCTGTGTCACATAACCTATCATTTCATACAGTCTAGGTTCACAATGAAGGATAGCCAAGATATCAGGTTTATGATAGGTATTGTATTACATTATCTTGTGAAATTTTATTCAAAACTTCTGATGGTGTTCCTGTATTTTGTTACAGCCAAACTACTGGGGACTTGGTAGTAGTCTCTATGGTTGTTCCCCCTGTGACTGTGACATTGGAGGAGCCTACGATAACGTGTAAGTACAACTCCAAGCAATGCTTCCGGTCTTTACAGACCAGGCCAGTTTAAGAACTTGCGAGTGTGAATTGGGATGACATTTTTGAAGGGAAATGTACTATGGAGATGTGGTCGTTGTTCAGGGATCTTTTGCAGGATGTTAGGGATAAATTTGTCCCGGTGAGGCAGAGAACGAATGGCAGGGTGAAGGAACCATGGGTGACAAGAGAGGTGGAACAACTAGTTAGGAAGAAGAAGGCAGCAGAGATAAGGTTTAGGAAGCAAGGATCAGATAGGTCTCTTGAGGAATATAGGATAGCAAGGAAGGATCTTTAGAAGGGGCTGAGGAGAGCAAGAAGAGGACATGAAAAGGCCTTGGTGAGTAGGGTTAAGGAAAATCCCAAGGCTTTTTTAACTTACGTGAAGAGCAGAAGGATGATGAGAGTGAAGGTAGGACTGATTAGGGACAAAGGTAGGAAGATATGCCTGGAAGCTGTGGAAGTGGGTGAGGTCCTCAATGAATACTTCTCTGCAGTATTCACCAAAGAGAGGGGCCTTGATGACACCGAGGACAGTGTTGGTAAGGTTAATGTTCTGCAGCATGTGGATATCAAGAGAGAGGATGTGTTGGAGCTGTTAGAAAATATTAGGACAGATAAGTCCCTGGAGCCTGACAGAATATTCCCCAGGCTGCTCCGCGAGGTGAGGGAGGAGTTTGCTGAACCATTGGCTAGGATCTTTGAGTCCTCGTTGTCCACAGGAATGGTACCGGAGGACTGGAGGGTGACAAATGTTGTCCCCTTATTCAAAACAGTTAGTAGGGAGAGTCCAGGGAATTATAGACCAGTGAGCCTTACATGTGTGGTGGGCAAGCTGTTGGAAAGGATTCTTAGAGATAGGATCTATGGGCATTTAGAGAATCATGCTCTGATCAGGGACAGCCAGCACGGTTTTGTGAAGGGCAGATCATGTCTCACAAGCCTGATAGGATTCTTTGAGGAGATGACCAGGAAGATTGATGAGGGTAGTGCAGTAGATGTGGTCTACATGGATTTTAGTAAGGCATTTGACAAGGTTCCCCATGGTAGGCTTCTTCAGAAGGTCAGAGGGCATGGGATCCAGGGATGCTTGGCCGTGTGGATTCAGAATTGGCTTGCCTGTAGAAAGCAGAGGGTTGTGGTGGAGGGAGTGCATTCAGATTGGAGTGCTGTGACTAGTGGTGTCCCACAAGGATCAGTTCTGGGACCTCTGCTTTTCGTGACTTTTATTAATGACTTGGATGAGGGGGTAGAAGGGTGGGTTGGCAAGTTTGCAGATGACAAAAAGGTCAGTGGTGTGGATAGTGTAGAGGATTGTCGAAGATTGCAGAGGGACATTGATAGGATGCAGAGCTGGGCTGAGAAGTGGCAGATGGAGTTCAATCCGGAGAAGTGTGAGGTGGTACACTTTGGAAGGACAAACTCCAAGGCGGAGTACAAAGTTAATGGCAGGATTCTGGGTAGTGTGGAGGAGCAGAGGGATCTGGGGGTTCACATCCACAGATCCCTGAAAGTTGCCTCACAGGTGGATAGGGTAGTTAAGAAAGCTTATGGGATGTTAGCTTTCATAAGTCGTGGGATCGAGTTTAAGATCCGTGAGGTAATGATGCAGCCCTACAAAACTCTGGTAGACCACACTTGAGTACTGTGTCGAGTTCTGGTCACCTCATTATAGGAAGGATGTGGAAGCGTTGGAAAGGATGCAGAGGAGATTTACCAGGATGCTGCCTGGTTTAGAGAGTATGCATTATGAGGAGAGACTAAGGGAGCTAGGGCTTTACTCTTTGGAGAGAAGGAGGATGAGAGGAGACATGATAGAGGTATACAAAATATTAAGAGCAATAGATAAGAGTGGACAGCCAGCACCTCTTTCCCAGGGCACCAATGCTCAATACAAGAGGGCATGGCTTTAAAGTAATGGGTGGGAAGTTCAAGGGAGATATCAGAGGGAGGTTTTTCACCCAGAGAGTGGTTGGGGCATGGAATGCGCTGCCTGGGGTGGTGGTGGAGGCAGGTACGTTGGTCAAATTCAAGAGATTTCTAGTTAAGCATATGGAGGAATTTGAAATAGAGGGATATGTGGGGGGAAGGAGTTAGGTAGTTTTTAGGCAAGGTTTAAAGGTTGGCGCAACATTGTGGGCCGAAGGGCCTGTATAGTGCTGTACTTTCTATGATTCTATGAAAAATAGCTTTATCAGAGTCTGAACTAGTGGTCACATGTGTGGATTGATTGGAGGCACCCAACATGTAAAAGGTAAATTGCATCCAACTAACTGTTGTTCGATGGAGTAACAAAGAGGAGCGATGAAAGAAATGCAGTTATGTGGTACATGTGGACATCCAAAAGGCATTTAATAAGATGCCAGATAATAGGCTTATCATCAAGATGGAAGCCCATGAAATCAAATGGGGCACAGCAGCATGGCTAGAACATTGGCTAAGTTACAGTGAAAGAAGAGTTGTAGTGACAGGAAGGAAAGTGTACAAAATAGTTCCCTGGTGGTCAGAATCACTGCTTTCCTTAATGTTCAGTAAAGTCTTGGACTTGGACCTGCAGGTAACATTTTCCAAACATGCTGATCACACAAAACTTGGAAGCATAAAGAGCTGTGAGGAGGACAGTAATAGACTGCAAGGAAATGTGGACGGGCTGTTGGAAAGAGCATTAGGGTTAGGGTTAGGGTGGCAGATGAAACTTAATGCCAAAAAATGGTTAATGTTACATTTTGAGAGGAAGAATGTGAAGAGGCAATATAAACTAGAGGACACAATTCTAAAAGGGGTTCAAGAACACAGAGATATGGTTTGTTAGAAGTGGCAGAGCAGGTTGAAAAAGTAGTTTAAAGAAAGCACTTAAAGAAAGAATTGGGATGCCTGGACTTTATAAATCGAGGTACAGAGAACAAGAACGCGGAAACTGTGATGAACTTTTATGGACTTGCATCTGTGTGCTATGCCAAAGGGAAAATATAAAGGCTAAAGAGATGCTTACTAAAATGATTCCAAAGATAAGGGACTTTAGTTATTCAGAGAGACTGGAAAAGATGGGATTGTTCCTCTTAACACATTGGAAATGAGACGGAATCTGATGCGTGTTTAAAATCTTGAAAGATTTCAACAGAGTAAATAGAGAGAAACAGTTCCCATTGTCAGAGAAATCAAGAAACTGGGGAACATAGAATGAAGGTGATTTGCAAAAGAACCAGTAAGCGTCTGCTATACACTGCTGAGGTAGCAGTGGAGGCAGATTCAATTGTTGTGTTCAAGTGGGAGCTGAGTAACTATCTGATTGCAGATGCTGGAAATCTGAAATATATAACCGAAAATGCTGGAAACATGAGTAGTTCAGGCAGCATGTGTGGAATGAGAAAAAGTGTTTATGTTTCAGGTCGAAGACCCTTCATTAGAACTCAATCTGAAACGTTAAATCTGTTTCCCGTAGCACAGATCCTGCCTGACCCACTAAGTGTTTCCAGCATTTTCTGCTTTATTATTGAGATTATAGTACCTTAGCCATCAAACCCACTCATTATTGGATTCACCATGAGCTGTGCAATAGGAGACTTGCTAACATGAAGGAAAATAACAAGTCATGATGGTCAACTGTTGGGGACACAAGAGACTGCAGATATTGGAAGCTGTAGCAACACACAATCTGCTGGAAGAACTCAGCGGGTTGAGCAACATCTGTGGAAGGAAAGGAATTGTCACATTTCAGGTCGAAACCCTGCATCAGTCAACTGTTGATAGGCTCTTGTTAAATGAATGAACTTAAAACCTCACTACTCCTAAATTGAATTTAATGGCTCTTTTAACGTATGCAACAAAGAGTGTCCCTGTCTGAAATTGACTTATTTAACATCCGTTGAACATTTTAGTCATGTTTATTTGACGAGAATAGATGTTTTTCAGAAATTCCAATTAATCTTCCTCCAATGTCTGTAATGGTTATGATGAACAGACATGTAGTGAATTTCATGTAGTAGATCTTTGCACAGAACAGTGAAAGCAGCTGAATAGGGTACAATATTACTCTGTGTTTTGAGGTCTTTCCACTGCATTTGGTTCAAGCGTATTGTCTGTGTTTTGCAGTTGTTCCCTGCAGGATGGACAGTGTCGATGTCTACCCAATATTATCAGTCGCCAATGTAATGAACCAGCACCTGGTTACTTTTTCCCTCCACTGGATTACTACTTGTATGAAGCTGAGCTTGCACAACAATTAGGCAACAGCGTTTCTTCCTTGGTTTGTACCTCTAAAACTTTTACTTTAGTTTTAATTTTTCAGACAAGATCCTTATCAAGCAGTTGCACTGAAATATAATGTTAGATCTGCACCAGTGTGAATCCTTCTACTATCACTTAACTATACAGGGGCCAGAGCATAATGACAGACATTGAATATTTGGTGTGCTTTGTTCTGACACAATCGAAATAAGTTCCTGGCACTGCATTAAATGAATAAAGCCACACTGAGGGCAAGCAGATCAACCCTGCAAGATATTGGCCTCGATGCAGGGTCTTGATCTGAAAGATCAACCATCCCTCTACCTCCTCAGAGGCTACTTGACCCCCAAGTTCCTCCAGCAGTTTGTATTTTGCTCCAAATTACAGCATCTGCTGTCTTTTGTGTTTCTGTTGGAGGTCTTTGTTGGGTTAGGAAATTAGATATTCCATTTAAAACTGTGTCAATTTTTTTTGTAAATGTAAAGGAATTAATTCATTTCCATTTGTCTCTGCTGCAATTTAACTGAAAGGTCCTGGCCATAACTTAATGCTTCTCAAGTTATTCTGCAACATTTTTACGCAGGGCATTCTGTATTTCCAGGATTGGAATGAAACTACACTTGCACATGTTCATCAGATATGAATTGTAACATTATAACTTAATAATTACACAGCAGGGACTTACATCATTATTTGTCCTTGAAAGGTAAAATTGAGGTGCTCAGTCCTCGGCCTCCTCCACTGCCAGGAGAATCCAAGCACAAACCGGAGGAACAGCACCTCATTTTCCATCTAGGAACCTTGCAGCCTGACAGCATGAATATTGAATTCTCCCACTTAAAGTAATCCCCACCCCCCTTCCCCAATAACCCCCCACCCCCACAGTACTTCTTCCCTTTCCTAGCCTCTCCCTCATTTTTCTATCTTTTTTTCCCTTTCTCCCCTTACCTTTGACCCATCCCCTCGTGGATCTGCTCTCCCCTCCTCCCCCCACAGCTGCCTATCACTATCTCTTACCTGCATCTACCTATCACCACCTTGTGCCCATCCCACCTCCCCTCTTTTGTCCACCTATCACTGCTCTGCTTTTCCCTGCGATCTATTGGGCTTCCCCTTTTCCTATCTTCAGTCCAGAAGAAGGGTCCTGACTTGTAACGTTGATCACCTGCTTTTTTCCACGGATGCTGCCTGGCCTGCTGAGTTCCTCCAGCATCATCGTGTTTTTCATTCATATTGAGATGCTAACTGTCCAGGGTGTGCAGGGCAAAGTTCATGTACAATCATTAGTACTAACATGAATGTGTCTAACCTCATGTGTTTGCTACCTATGGCTATAAAACCTTTCACTGGGTGAATTCGTCCACTGGTCAATACTCTTTAGCTCCCTAAATAATGAAATGAGTTTCCTTTTTCTCAGGTGAGGCCAACATCTATGCCATTATGTGATCAGTATTTACAACAGCAAGGCTACAACTTTCGGGTGGATCAAGGCAGACTGATACTTCACAGGATTGCTAAGCGTCACTTGCGACGGCAGAGGAAGAGGGTATGCTGAGTTTCAATAGTTTACTTGCTGTAGAAATCATAACAGAGGATAACAAAATAATGTAAGTACCCTCAGCGATGTTTTTATGGAGAGAAATAGGAATCAGATTGACTGACCAGTTCCTGTTTTCTTATGAGCCGACTCAGACTGTCACAGTTTAAATAGTTCAAATGTTAAAAACCACAGGATCAAAATTCAAAGATTTATCATAATTAAAACTGAACCATTGCCTTAAATTGATTAATGCCATCTGTTATGATTGCATTTTTGGATTTTTTAGGATATTTTATGTTGTGGTTTAAGGAAGCCAATGCAACATCCATCCATGAGCCAGGTAAAGCTGGACCCAGCCCGCAACTCACGTTCACTTCTTGCGGCTTGCCTGCAAGTCGCATTCACTTTTTGCAGCTGCGCAGTTCCCAATGTGCTGCTGGGCCCGCTGCTTCAACCATCACACTTCTAGTGAAGATTGACATCCTTATTTGAATGAATGGGGATGTGCTTGATGCACCAGTTATAGATGGTGTAAAGATCATGAGCAGATACGAAGTGTGTCAGGCCGCTTGGCACAACCCTGGACCGTGTGCTAAGCCAGGGTCAGAGTGGGGGGTCAGCAGGTCAGCAATCTGACCTCTAGCATTCTCCATACTTGTGTGCTGCACGCACACACAGAGATCTGGGACATACTGAGTCATGCACAGAACCATCAGTTTGATCCAGCTCAATAATAGCAGTAACTACTGGATGACATCATACATGCCATGTAAGGGTAATTTTTTTCTAACATTATCTTCCCAACATTAATAAAATTAAGTAAAAACTATTTTCTTCTATAAATTGGGTTTGAGGTTGTGCAATGTTCACTGCCAAATTTCTGAAAACTAAAATGTACTCATAGGTTAAATTTGCACCTTAATATTCTCATTCATTATTTCTGCATTGGTATACCAAGGGATTGGCCTATTTCAGAACATATGCAGATGCATGTTGTCACCAGCCATGAGGAAATCTGTGGCCCATGAAGGCCAACATTTTCTCTTTCAAAATTCACCTCCAATTCCCTCCCCTATGACCACATCTTTAATTTCAAATCCAATATTTTCCAATCTCCTCCCCTGATCGTATGCACTTGTTTTGTTGTACATCATTCAAAGATATCATCGTGCCTGTGAGGACTGCCACATAGATGCTGACTAGATCCGATTGACCACTTGGAGAACACCAATGTCTAGTCAAACTATGGGCACTTCTCTTTAGTGAATGTTAAAGGTAAAGGCTTTGTGGATAATTTTAGAATTCACACTAACGTTTCTAAGTTCTAATCCTGGGAGGTGTTCTTTCAGGAGACCATCGAATAATGAATCTATTTTGGTAATGTTTGTGTTTTCCTTTAGCAAACAGTGAATCCAGATTTCCAGGTACAGATTGTTTCCAGGGAAGCTACTCCTGATCGACCTGCCACCTGGACCGGCCTGGGATTTGCCCGTGTACCAGATGGAATGGGACTGCGGTTCATCGTTGACAATATTCCATACCCAATGGATTTCACAGCTGTCATTCGCTATGAGACAGAGGTAATCAGAGTACAGCATGCTTCAGCTTTCACATTCTCAGGTGTATCCAAATAATTCTTTGCTGATCAAACCCATGCCAACCAAAGGTTTGAATCTGCATCCCTGCATCTCTCTCCTGCATTTGGGAAACAAATGCCAAATTCCTACTTCGCGTCTATCTCTTTCCTTTTGCCCCTCCTCAAGAAACACAGCGATTTACACATTACACTGGCCCTTAGGTTCCTCCTTCTCCCTGCATATCACCAGGTTGACATCCGTTCACTGTACTCAGATCAGCTCATTTCAGTTTCCCTCACTCGGAATCATTTCCAATATGTCAAAACTCTGTCATTGCTCCTGTCGCAATCTGTGGCGTGTTACCTGATTATTCTTCCCTTTTTATTGTATTCAACAAAAATATATCTGTAAAACTGCTGGTAAAATAATTGAGTGTATGTTTATTCTCCACTGATACAGTCAACAGAGGATTGGGCAGCTCATGTTCGAGTTCAGCCAAGGAATCAGCAACATGGGAGCCAGTGCAGAAGTAACTTGCCCTCACAGGAAGGTTATACACTCACCATGCCGGGGACAGCCAGGTTAGAACATGCTGCAAATCAACCTGCTAGGTTTTTTTGCAAAGTAACATTGTATTCTTTATCAAATTAAATGTACTAACAACAAAACTGACAATACCCTTCCCTTATCGAACACTTGCAAGTCTGATTTCCCGCCAAAAGTCTGCTGGCAGCTAAAATGCAGTTACTTTATCATAGATAGAAGATTTCTATCTTTAAAAACATTTGGAACTTACACCATGCAAACTTGTATCTTGACTTCCTGCAGTGGAATTGGTCTGATTTTATTGGCTAAGCAAGCTAGCTAGTGGTGGATGGTTACATGACTGAAAGCTATTTGAGGGCTTCAAAGGGCGCAATGTGTTTTGCATATGAGGAAGTTCAAGTCCTGGACCCTTTTAGCACTGAGGAGAAAGTGATAAAACTGACCCTTTGCAGTCTCTTCTGGTCCTGGTTCTGATTACATTGAGCAGCAAAGCTGCAGTGATTTCCACACTCAACGCATCAGTTAAAATTATTGTCAGCAGGACCCAACATGCAAATATACCAAAGCATCCTGCTGAGTTCCAGCATGTAAATGTCATCACCAGCACAACAAAGTAGGTTAAAATTTGGGGCGATGTTCCAAGGGTAAGTAAGGGCAGCACAGTGGCACTGCTAGCAGAGCTGCTGCCTCACAATTCCAGCAATCCAGGTTCAATCCTAACCTCAGGTGCTGTCTGTGTGGAGTTTGCACGTTCTTCCAGAGACATGGGTTTCCTCCAGGTGCTCAAGTTTCCTCCCTAAGATGAGTAGGTTGGTAAGCTAATTGGCTGCTGTAAGTTGTCCCTAGTATGTAGGTGAGTGATAGAATCTGGGGTGGAGTTGATGAAAATGTGGGGAGAATAAAATTGGATTAATGTAGGAGTACTGTAAATGGATGTTGCATGATTGGCACAAAGTTGGTGGAAAGAGAGACATGTTTCTGTGCTCTCTGCTCTGATTCCATGATGCTATAGTGGACTACTTTATCTGCCCACCCACCTGCTTTCCAATCTCCCACTCTGTTCACTTATAATATCATTTCTGGTATTTTGCTTTGGACAGAACTGATCAGGTTGGCCTCAGTCTTGCTGATCTTAAGTTGAAGAAAGTTCTTGATTGTCTCTGACTAGGTGGAAGAGAATTATTGGGGTCAAGGGTGGAAACTGCAGATCAATCGGTATCAATAGATTGTCTTTTCAGTGAAATGTGCCATTTATATTTTCATTGTTCAAGTATATTAATAACTAAACAGGTACAGTAGTATAATGATGAAATCACTGGACTACCTATCCGGAAATATATAGTTTTCTAATTTGACCAGCAGAGTTGGAATGAAAATCTAGTATCAGTAATGGTGACTATAAAACCACCACATTGTAAAAAAAATCTCATTCACTATGTCCTTTTGGGAGGAAATCTGTCATCTTTTTTTGTGTGACCAAAGATTGACTCCAAACTCACCAATGTAATTGACTTACAGCTGTTGTTCATGATGGCTGAATGAGCCACTCAGATTGGATGGTAATTAGTTATGGACAAATGAATAATAACATCCACATCTTATGAATGATAAATAAAACTGTTCCAACACAAACATTCATGTGTTGCTTCTACCTTCAGAGTTCTCTCACACCATGTCTTTATCTCAAGCTCTGCTTCTTGCAGAATTAACCACTAACTTCCACATCTATTCTGACTGAATAGGAAAACTGACCTTTGATATCCTGCAATCATTAAGTTCATTTCTGTACTCACCGAGCATCATTAATGTTGTCCTCAGCTTCCTATTCTTTGTTAGATCACCTATTAAACATAAAACATGAGTCAATAGTATTTCCCTGATCATATTAAATATACTTAAGTAAGGATAAAGTTATGAAACAAAGACAATAAATAGCACTATCATGTTAGTGAATTGTTTTAAACATCAGGATTTTCAAGAAGAAACTGGATTATCACTGTCTGCACTGAATGTTGGTGGACCAGCACACATTTGCTCTCTGTTTTGTACAATGACATCAGTCGTGTTGGCATTGGGTGCAACAGTTTATATAGATCTCAACTATCTCCATTTGGGATACTAATTTTTATTTACTGTGAGTTGACAACTGGAGTTTGATGATAGAATAGAAATTCATTCAATTAAAGGGATAAGCCATGAAAGGATTAGTAATTTAAGATGTGTGGTTAATATATTAAATAAGAAGCACTTTTGCAAAAGAGACTGTAAGTGACTTGTTGCATTGTATTTCTGCATAAACAGAATAGCAATTCTTCAAACCCCCATATGTCTGGAGCCACAAGTACAGTATATTGTGGATATTTACTTCAATCACGCTCCTGCTCAGAACAGCAATCACATCTTGATCGATTCTGTAAGTTCAGAGCAAGATCTTCTTGTTTCATCAGTTTATAATGTGTTCAAGAAGTGGCAGCTTCACAGTACCAGCTGTTTCCAATTTTTGACAGTGCTGAAAACATTGCCAAGAGATATAGATTGCGGATGGGATTACTCTGTAACAAAGTTAACACATACCACATTTCCCTCTTGGATCCCATGTCAACACAGATTGTTAATGGTTCCTCCCTCCTCTAACCATCTCCCTAAGGACCCCCTTCCTCAATCTACCCTCCTCTCAGTTCCCTACCCCTTCATTCACCTTTTCCCATCTTTGCACCTTCCCTCCTCCTTGCCCTTCCCCTTCCTTATTCCTTTGCTCTCCCCCCACTCTCCAACTGCCAACTGCTCACTTTCTCTAAGAATGAGACCCCTTCCCAGACGGCTACCGTGTTCCCATTCTGATCTGCTCCATACGGTTGACAGCCCTCCCACCACCCACCCCAACACTTTCTTGCCCCAGCAGTTTCACCGCCCACAGAATGCGGCCTGAGTCAGGACCACTAGACCTCTCCCGGATCCCAGAAACATTTATGCTGCCCGACAGTCGGCAGATTTCGATGTCCTACTCCAGTAACGTCGATCGATCCCTGTGTGCGATTTCCCAGCTGATGGAGGCAGATTCATCCTGCAGGAGAGGGAGCCTCTCACACAGCTACCAATGATAGTTATCTCATAGAGTGACCCTAAGCTCTGTCTCCTGCACTCCTTTTCAACTCCCGACTTATAGTTACTGGCCCAGCATTTGAAATCAGCGGCAAGCACTGTTGTCTAGCTGAGACCCTATTATAAAAATCCATACTCCGGTTCAAGTTCTCCTCCCCCAGACCTCCATTATTCATCATTCAGCAATAATGAACATCTTTTCCTCTCCTTCATCCTTAGTTGGGTTTGATTCCAAGGATTAATTCGCTGGAGAATTTTTGCACTGAAGCAGACTTGGATGAGTACAGACGATACCAATGTGTTGAGGTTGCCTCTCAAGTAGGACCTCAGACCCTGCCAGAAGTGTGTGAGAAACTGATAGCCAGCATGTCTGCTCGAATCCACAATGGAGCTGTTGGTGAGTACAAAATGTTTGCAGGAAGAAAATGATCCTGTAAAATATTCAGATACCATAACAAACAAAAACCTCAAATTGTTTAATGACACGTATTGAGCTGGCAAATTCACTAGAAGTGGTTGTACTAAGTCAATACTGACTTATTCATCCATGGAAATGACCAGATTCAGCATTTGTCCAGATCTGAATAAAACCACTATCAATAGGGCCTCCTATTGAGGCTCTTACGTTGCCATTGGCAACCTACATCCTGTGTCAACAGACAAAAAATTGCACCTTTTTGTGAAGATGATCTATAACAAGGTATCTGTATAAATCAAATAAATACAGTTTGTATTATGTGGAATTCATAAGTACTAAAGTCATTACTATTTCTGGAAAACATTTGGTATTTTAGAGCTAATAAATCATGCAGCATAGAAAGAGGCCTTTCAGCCCACCATTTCCATGCTGACCAACATTACCTAATACCATTCACCAACCTTTGATCTGTAGCCTTCCGTGCCTTGTTAAATGTTGTGAGTGTACTTGCCTCCACCACCCATTCAGGTGGTGCATCCTAGGTTCCAACCAACTTCTCGGTGAAATAATTCTTCCTCAGATGCCCTTTTTTAGACATTTTCGTAAGATAACTTCAAGCATACGTCAAAACTTCCAAACACACCAAAGCAAGTCTCAAATCAGTGCAGATTAGGTGAAAAACAGTATGATGCTTGAGGAACTCAGTAGGCCAGGCAGCATCCGTGGAGAAAAGCAGGTGGTCAATGTTACAGGTCAGGACCCTTCTTCAGGACTGAAGATAGGAAAAGGGGAAGCCCAATGTATTGCAGGGAAAAGCAGAGCAGTGATAGGTGGACAAAAGAGGGGAGGTGGGGTCGGCACAAGGTGGTGATAGGTGGATGCAGGTAAGAGATAGTGATAGGCAGGTGCAGGGGAGGAGGGGAGAGCAGATCCACTGGGGGATGGGTCAAAGGTAAGGAGAGAAAGGAGAAAAAAGGGTGGAAAAAAGAGGGATAGGCTCGGAAAGGGAAGAGAAGTATGGTGGGGGTAGGGGAGTTTGTGGGGAAGGAGTGTGGGGATTAAGTGGGAGAGTTCAGTATTCATGCCGTCAGGCTGCAAGGTTCCAAGATGGAAAATGAGGTGCTGTTTCTCCAGTTTGCACTTGTAATTCTCCTGGCAGTGGAGGAGGCCAAAGACTGACTTATCAGTGATAGTGTGGGAGGGGGAGCTGAAGTGACTGGCAACAGGGAGATGCAGATCATGGTTTCGGACAGAGCGCAGGTGTTCTACAAAACAGTCACCTAGTCTGCATTTGGTCTCAACAATGTAGAGGAGGCCGCACTTGGAGCACCAAATGCAGTAGATGATATTAAGGGAGGTGCAGGTGAATATCTGTCTCACCTGAAAGGGCTGTTTGGGTCCCTAGATGGAGGTGACAGAGGTGGTGTAGGAGCAGGTGTTGCACCTATGGCGGGGGCAGTGGGAAATTCCTGGGGTGGGAGCAGGATGGGTGGGGGGGGGAGGAGTGAACTAGGGAGTCGCAAAGAGCGGGATGGGTAGGGAGGGGAAGATATGCTTGGTAGTTGGGTCCCGTTGGAGATGGTGTAAGTGGTGGAGAATGATGCGTCGGATACATAGGCCGGTGGGATGAAATGTGAGGACAAGGGGGACCCTATCCCTGCTGGGTTTGGGAGGGGTGGGGGTGAGAGCAGAGGTGAGGGAACTGGCAGAGAAACGGGTGTGAGCTTTCCCGACCACAGTCGGGAGAAGTCCCAGTTAGAAAAGAAGTTGGACATCTCGGATGTCCTGGAGTGGAAAGCCTCATCTTGGGAGCAGATGCAGTGGAGGCAGAGAAATTGAGAAAAGGGGATAGCAGAGTTTGAATACCAGAGGGCAACCAGTGGTCTTGTTTCCACTCCCAGCAAGACTCACTGGAAATAAGCTTAACCAACACTTGTGGCAGTAAAGGAAAGCAGGAGTTGCACCAAATTCAGTCAGTTTCCCAAGTGCCAGGGTAATTTATAAATGCTCCTGTTCTTCAAGAGGAGGAAAAAAAGCATGGAGTATAACTACCTGGGGTATGAAGACCGTGAAGCACTACTTCTTGTTGTGCATTTCCTAATTCCTGCTGAGATATATTTCACTTTTGCATTTTGCTCTGATTCTTTCCTGCTAATTGAGCTGACTTTCCTTACGCTACCCCACAGCCTGCCGCTGTAACCCTCAGGGTTCAATCAGTCCCACCTGCAGTAAGTTTGGTGGTCAGTGCCAGTGTAAACATGGCGTGATCGGGCGATGCTGTGACTCCTGTGCACCAGGATTTTATGGATTTGGGGCGAGTGGTTGTTCAGGTAAGTCACACACAATCAAGGGAGGTTAATACAAGGCAAGTATGATCAGTCCTTCAAACATTAGTTGGCATAAGTCTGCAAATATACTTGTTTAAATCTGTTGAAGCTTAATGTCATTTAATCAGTGTTTGAAGCAAGATTTTCATTTATCATGTTTTAGCTTGTTTTTATATTGCATTCAGTTCTGCTAAAAATTAAAGTGGCTTCAAACTGCTTAACTGCTTTCAACTTACAAGCATTTCCTGTACTTACAAAGGTCAGCTTGAGGTGGTATGATTTTTTTCATCATTGTCCTCGCCTTACAATAATTAAAGCTCTCCATTTTTATTTCTTTTACAAGGGTTCGGCAGCAATTTGTGTGATTTTTGGGGAGTGGAACCAACACTGCTGCTTGTCATATTATAACATACTTTTCATCAGTTTGGTATATTTGCTTGTGGATGCAACCCAATTGCTTTCCGTTTCTCTTTGTACCATGTACATATGATTTGCTGCACTTCATTTTTTGGTAATCCTCTTTTTTGACGTTTCTTATCTTTGTCCGTTTCATAGAACCTTGTTTTAAAAATCAAAAATGGCAGCCAGGGATCATTCAATAAGAAAATGAGAAAATAATACCTGCATTTTCTTACATTGGTTTGTGCAGTATTTGCTGTGACTGAGATCCTTGGTCACTTTAGTCTGCTGGTTGGATCATTTGTTTCTCCATTCTTACTGCACCTGGTATTCCCAGATGTATTCCCTATCAAAGTACTGACCAGGTCTGAGCACTCACAGGGAACATGATGAGGGCACTGATCTACTGTTCCCCCTTGTATCAGTAACACCTGCCTAGCATCATGTTGTTTCTGAAGTTAAGTGTTAACCTGAACTTGCACCAATATCAGTACAACCAGTGTATTGGTTGGTGTTTTATTTCAGTGATTCAGTGACCTTAAGATCTAGCCACATTAATGCTCCATCTGACCTAAAAAGAAAATCGTATGTCAGTTTGCAGAGTTTAATGGATTGATATCTGATGTACTGAGAGTGCTTTGATATAAGGTGTGAGCTCTTTGACCTCTCTGCTGCTTTTGTTTGCATTGATTGGAATTCATGACAACTTTCCTTTCCTAGCCTGTTACTGCGACCGTCAAGGATCTGTTAATTCCATCTGTGATCAGATAACCGGACAGTGTGGTTGCCGCAGGAATATTGTTAATCGTGCCTGTGACCGTTGCCGGCCTGGATATTATGGATTCCCGAGCTGTCGGCCCTGTCAGTGCAGTGGCTATTCTGAGAGCTGTGATCCTTGGACAGGGGTGTGTCAGAACTGCAGAGCATTCACCACTGGAAATAACTGTGAGCGGTACGGATGACAAACATTTTAATATTAACATTGTAAATGTTTTCTACATTATCATTAATGATGCTCGCAATGATATGCAAGCAGTAGGTGTCAGCATTGTTTCAGATCTCATCTGTGGCTACACATGATCGTACTAGAAATAGCTGTTTGTAAGTGAGTTGTTTTAATTTAGTAATTAATATAATTAAAATTAGAAACATCACTGCATATGATGCCATGGAATAAACATAACGGTGGTCAATAAATAGTGTTTGCTATCAACATCATCTCGGACACGGATTTTCAGGCTTCTATGCAGATTATCTGGTTATTTTTCTGTCAAAAGAGTGAGTTATACTTTTCGCTGGACCAACGCAAATTCTTCTCACACTCAATGTTCATGTCCTGTCTGTTGATAGAATATATTGTGAATGTTACTGCTTCTCCCCACTGCATCTGTAAAATGAATCACACAGAATGCATTCAATATATCCTATTTTGGGATGGAGTTACACTGCTAACATTTCCAATGTTATAATGTTTCTGGTTTAAAGTCATAAAATTGATCTGGTACAGTAGGAGGCTATTGGGTCCATTCAGCCAATGGCAGCTTCTGGTATCAGTCCCATTCCTCTGCTCTTTCAGCAAATCCCAACATTTTATTCTCTCTCAAATGGTGGCCCAATTCCATTTTGAAACCTCAGGCAGTGAATCCCAAATCACCACTACTCTCTGCATAAAGACAATTTTTCCCACATGTATCTTCTGCCCAGCATTTTAATTCTACATCCCTGATCTTTGAACCATCTACAGATGGGAATAGTTTCCCTCTATCCACCGTACTTGAACCAGTCATGATCTTGCACACCCCGATTAAGCTTCTCAGAATCTTTTGTGATTTGAGCAAAACAACTGCAGTTCCAGTCTAATCCTACAGCTGAAATCTCTCATTGCTGGAACTGTTCAAGCAAACTTGCACCTCAGATCCTCCCCAAAGGTAGGTGACCAGAAATGATCACAATACCCTCATGGAGGTATAACCAATGTTTTGTACAGGTTTAACATAACTTCTCTAAGGTTAACTATGTTGGTTTAAGGCTGTTCCTATTCGTTGTGAACATTGTTTAAAAGTACTGACAAAGACAATATTACAATTATTATTGTTATTTATCACATTGCTCAGAGTGAATAACTATAGTAGATGTATTTAGTCTTCCAAACTGCCATTTTTAGGATTTGTGATTGAAATATTGTATTTGTATTTTGTAGATGCAGTGAAGGTTTCTATGGAAACCCAACTTTAAATGAACCTTGTCAGCCCTGTCAGTGCCCTGGTATTCCAAACAGTGGACAATATTTTGCCCATTCTTGTTATGAAGACCCTCAGACTGAACAACAGATTTGCAACTGCCTTGAAGGCTATACAGGTACGTAGATGCAGGTTTTAAAAGCCAACTTCCAGGTGACATAAGATGCATTTTCCTCTCTTGAATATGCTGACCCATTCTGTGCTTCCACATCTTATCGTTCACTAATGCCCAGGTGTTATTATACACAGATAACTGTTGAAACAGCAGGTAGCTCTTTGGTCAGAGTAAAACTGAACCTCATATTTACAGGTGCAGTTTTCAGTGTTGACTAAGAAGTGGTATCCTGGCTGATATTGATCTTCCCACCTCGAGGCACTGAAGCCAATAGCACCACTCATACAAAAACTTAGTGTGAGATCTGTGAATTGAGACTGGGGCTTCTGGGCTAAATGGATGAGCACATACTGGCTGGGTAGTTTCTCCATAATAGTTACCTTACAGTACTTCAATATTGCTTCCACTGTCAGATTCACTTGGTACATTTGCTATGAGTTCTGCCAGTTTCCAACTCCTTTATTAAAAAATGACTTCTTGAATCCACATTATTTCTGCCTGGTGAGTGAATGTATTGTTAGTTAAAAATAAAACTGCATTGGCACAAAAAGTAAAGTTGAGCTCCATATCCCCTAGCCTAACAGAAATTTACACTTGGTGTGAGTATCTGCAGTTTCATTCATGATATGGCTTTACATACATTATAGATTTGCTGCAATTATGTGGTCAAAGTAAGCTGTACTGTGGACTGGAAATGTGATTGTATAGTGCAGTTTATTTCAGCATTAAGTAATAGAAACTTGACTTTCCCTGGAAGAAAATGGAATAATAACCATTTCTGGCCATTTTTCATCACACTGGAAATTCAACTACACACTTTCTGTCACAACATACATTTGCACACCTAATGTGGGTGGGCACTAAGTGCTGCCATTCCCTGTGTTACATTGCTTTTGGACATGGGAAATTAGTCCAAGTTGTCCCAGGACAGTTCATTATTATTCACTCCTGGGACAGTTAGCGACTGGGACCTCATTATGGTAATGCCAATACTTCCCTTCTAATCTTTAGTCTCCTTCACATACTGACGTCCTACCTTCCTCCGCCAATCACCTGACACCCACCTTCCAAGTCTGCGATTGCTGACTCCCCATCCCACTTGACCATCAAAATTCCCGATCAAGGTGCCAATCTCCACAATGACCCTTTCCTCTCCCCAACAAAACACTGATCTCCAGCTAGCCAAACGCCACCACCAACAGTCCCTCCCACCACTCATGCCAGGCCTGAATTAATGTTAACATTGACAACCATTCCCCAGACCCTGATTAGGCCTCCTTTGTCTAACCCCATCACCCACCAGCCCCCTCTCCCACTCCGTCAGTCCTTTCTTTCCCCTGGATCTCCTGATGTGAGGTTGAGGCCTGGGTGCTGCATTTTCCCTTGTGTAAACAGCGAATCTGTAGCAGGCATCAGACACGACTGAGATTTGCTGCAGTTTCCCCACAACTGACACAATGGTTGTCATGCCATCCATTAAGTACACAGCCTTTTATGGCACTCGTCAGTCTCATGTCCTCTGTCCTGGGGCACCAACTTCAAGGTCTGCTCCATAAGTTTTCTTTGATTGTCGCACTTGAGGAATTCATGATCTTAGTTTAAAATTGATGTTTTGTTTTAAATGATTCTCAAATCAATCCTGAGCAAAAAAAAACTGCTGGAGGAACTCATGGGTCAACGTTTGATGCAGGGTTTCGACCTGAAATGTTGACCATCCTTCTGTCTCCACAGATGCTGCCTGACCCGCTAAGTTCCTCTAGTAGTTTGTTTTTGCCCCAGATTATAGCAGCTGCAGTCTCTTGACTCCCCTTAAAATTTTGATTTCACTTCTACTGATTTGAAAGCTGTTGCCAAATTTCATTGAAGGACATCTGAGATTCGGTGAACTGGGGTTACAGGGTAGCATTGCAGAATGAGGAAGGAGTTATTTTTCTTTGTCATGCTCAGTAACTATACACCCATCAAATGTGAACTAAGTATCAAAGAGTTGCATGGGACATAGAGTGTATATATCTAATCTCTGCACAGTGCTCTTCCCTTCCTAATTACAGAAAACCAGGAGGCACTGAGCACCAGATGGATCACCTCCCTTTAGGGAGTTGGGGAGATGAGGCTACGATACCAGTCTCAGGTTGTTACAATATGTTTCCCAGTCCCTGATCAGTAAGGATGTCATCAAGACAAATTTGATACGACTTCCAATTTATGATAAATGTGCTCAAATTAAGATTAAATGTGGCTGGGTAAAATCCAAATGTTAAAATCTAAAGAAAAAGGAAATACTTTTTGTCCCAAAGAATAAATGCTGGAGGGACTCAGCGGGTCGAGCAGCTCCTGTGGAGGCAGAGGGATGGCCAACGTTTTGGGTCAAGATGCTGCATCAGGACTGTGAGTGTAGAGGAAAGACAGCCAGTATACACAAGTGAGAGGTGTGTGACAGAGACTGGTAGTAGCGGGGGAATGATGGGCAGATGGAGTGAAGCCAGGGGGTGGGGAGGAGGTGGACTTTTTGTCCCATTTGTCTGAGACTGAAAGCTTAAAGCTAACACTAATTTTCACAAGAACAATAAATATCTGGCATTTCTATTTGTTGAAGCAATGTGTTTAGTCTGTGAGTCAAGTGACACACACACAAATCTCACCATTGGGATTTATGTCATTATATTTGACTCCCCAGATTCAAATGTCGCAATGAAGTTGGGTTCAGATTTTTTTGTATTTTCATTCAGGAATCCACTGTGAGAAATGTTCCCCTGGCTTCTATGGCACTCTGGTCGGGATTGGAGATCGCTGTCTACCTTGTAACTGCAATGACAACATAGATGGAAGAGATCCAGAGGCTTGTGATCAACAGACAGGAGAGTGTTTAAAATGCCTGTATAATACCTATGGAGCAAACTGCCAGTTTTGCAAGCCAGGATATTATGGATCAGCAGTGAACAAGGATTGCAGAGGTATGATTTTGAGCATATTAATCACTTTAGCTAGGTTGTCCCTGTTACAGTTCAACACCTTCTAAAGCAAACTTCAGGGTAAAATTTCATTAGTATCGTAGCAACCTATCCATTGAAGAGCAAATTTAACAGGTTGCTGTGTGACCAACAACAAACAATCACGGCAAGCTTGCTCGGTGGAAGTATAAGTTCTAACATGCAGAAGTGTATCACTTCCAGGCTGGGAGCAGGACTGAAATTAGCACTTTCAATATTAATGTGTTGAAGTATCTAGTCATAAAGTTATTAATCTGTCACAGGTATTTCCCAAAATACTTGTCAGTCCTTGTACCTTTACCCAACTACTAGGCCTTTTCCAATATTTTCCTGGTAAAGCATCATGGGAGGGTTCACAGCACATGCAAATCTGAGGAGATTTTCACTATCACTGTAATAAACTATGTGGGTGTCAAAAGCAAAGTAATGTGGATATTGGAAATCTGGAACAGACAATGCCAGTAATACTCTGCAGGTCATGTGGACAAAGAAACAAGATTAATGTCTTTGTTCAATAGTCTTCAGTCAAAACTCTTGATTGTCAATTACAACACTTTTTTGAAGTTTAATTACCTATTTGTGTATCTTGTAGCATCAAACTACTAGATTAGCATGAGATGGTAAGCTTAGTTTGTTAAATATTGTCCTGCCGAATGTTGACATCTTTAATGAAGTATAATTATTTATCTTACAACTCATTATTTAATTTTTATATAGCATGTTTGCAGGAAAGGATAGACACAATCACTGAATTTTCTCATTTTTATATTACCACATACAGTGAATAAGATTCACATTTTGTATGCATTATTGACAGTAGTTGTTAAGTTTACAAACATCTGTTTACACATTTAATGAAAATCAAAAACTACAAATGCTGGAAATTGGAGAATCATTCCCTGGTCAAATCTTTTGCTTCATCAACTGCTCCCCCTTTTACAGCACTTTACCATGCATCCACAAGAGATGCAGCACTTGTCTTTTCATCTCTTCCCATCCCAACATCTAGCGATACAAACAGTCCTTCCAGGAAAAGCAATGATTCACTTGCACTTCTTCCAATTGAGTGTACTGCATTCGGTTTTCACAACGTAGTCTCTACATTGGAGAAAATGAGCATAGACTATGTGATGGCTTTGCAGAATACCCGTGTCCAGTCCACCAGGATGACCGTGTTTTCTGCCACATTAATTTTCCATCCCATTCTGTGGCCACCTGTGCCAGTTATAACAGCATCTTATTTTCTTTCTGAGCATGTTGCAGCCTTCTGGACTCAATATCAAATTATACATCTTCAGGTAACTTGCTTTCTCTACCTGAATGAGAATTAGCTGGTCCATTTGTGATACTGGTTCATTTTTTTCTCTCTCCATTAGCACAGTGTGTCCCACAGCTCTGCATTTTGCAACTTCTATGTTCCTTTGCCCTCACTCTAACTGCCTTCACTTCAAGGCTTTTATGCTTCTTTATTCAGGTTTTCTCTCTCTCTCTCTCTCTCTCTCTCTCTCTCTCCCTCTCCCTCTCTCTCTCTCTCTCTCTCTCTCTCTCTCTCTCTCCCCCTCTCCCTCTCCCTCTCGCTCTCGCGCCCTCTCCCTCTCCCTCTCCCTCTCCCTCTCCCTCTCTCTCTCTCTCTCTCTCTCCCTCTCCCTCTCTCTCTCTCTCTCTCTCTCGGCTACAGCTCATCCCCATGGTAAACCTGACCTCCCTTTGTCCTATCCATCTCTTCTACACCCTCTCTGCAACTTAAAACCAATTTGTTTTCTCTTTTTCCCAGTTCTGACAAAAGTTTTTCGATCTAAAGATCATCTCTGTTTCTCTTTCCACATGTGCTGCCTGACCTGGTGAATGTTCCCAGCATTTTATGTTTTTATCTCTGCTCACAAAACTGCTGTTTCACGTCAAAATTATCACAAAGTCCATTGTGCATTTCCAACACCAGACAGTGTGATGCCTGGGAATCATCAAAGATCATTTAAGAACGAAAGCATCCTTCCAGTGGCTCTTTGGACAGTGGTACTGACCAATTTGAAATAACATACAGTTCACTGCATAATGGCACTGAAAAAAGACAAAAGTAATTCAGGACATGAAGTCTACTACCTGAAGCATATAAAGACATTGCAGATGTTTTCTTTCTGTACAAATGCAAGTTATTGCTTATCATATTATTTCAGCATGTTGTTTAAACTGTCTTTCAGAGTGCCCTTGCAATGGCATTGGAGTCGATAGAAGGCGCTGTCTTCCTGATGGTTTATGTATGTGTGATCAAGTGACTGGTCACTGCCCGTGCTTACCTCACGTGGTAGGGAGCAATTGTGAGAAATGTGCTCCAGGCTTCTGGAACCTGTCCAGTGGAAGAGGGTGTGAACCATGCTATTGTGATCCACAGAATTCTGCCAGCACTCAGTGTGATGAGGCAAGATGGAAAGTAGCATACTTAATCAAAGATAGAACCTGAATTAATGTTCAAAATTCAATAATATTGATTAATCACAGACATAGGATTTAATGAAGGAAATGGATCGGGCATGACTGTCCAATCCAACAGAGGGAACCTTTGCCATTTATATGTGCTGGAGTAATTTATCCAGTTCAGTAGCACATCAGTTGGAATGCTCATTTATATGGCAATGCAAAATCCTGGGTTTTACATTCCATTCTAAAATAGTTTTTATTGCACATTTTCAGTTAACTGGACAATGCCAGTGCAAGGATGGCTATGGGGGAAAGACATGTTCTGAATGTCAGGATAATTATTATGGCAATCCAAAGGTGCAGTGTAACCGTAAGTATCTAATTATATCACAATGCTTATTCACAAGAAGTTCTAACTGCTGAGCAATACAGGACATTTTTGGAACAAGCATGAATATATGAAAGGAAATGTTGAAATCATTTTGAAACCAGTAACAAACAATGAGATTTCAGGATGTATTTCTGCAGAAGCTATGTCACAGCAAGTGTAGGCACTAATTCACAAGTTTGAAACATAAGGATCAGAGTAACTTGCAGTTAGGAGTGACTGCCAGTGTCACTGAGTGAGTGACACATATTCCCACAGTTGCACGAAAGAGAGGGTTGAAAATACAAGTTATTAGAGTCACAGAGCTATACAGCACGGAACAGGCCTTTTAGCTCAACTCGTCCATGCCAACCAAGGTGCCTACCCAAGCTATTCATCTTATTTATGCTTCTCATGATTTTATAAACCTCTATAACGTAAGACCATACACCACAGGAACAGGACTTGCTGTGATATGTTATTAGGATTAATTTTAACATTCTAATACTTTTATCTGTTCACTTGGGCACTTTCTTAAAAATAGTGATGGTTGATAATAGCAGACAAGCTGGCTGTTATTGAGGCCCATAAGTACAAGGTAGAAGGTGCATGATTACTAAAGCACTGTGGAATGTGGGTTGCCCATCTACAGGCAGGGATGATCAAAAATGAGCCGATTCAAATACAAAGCCTTCTCAATGCATAATCCTCAAATTTACAGCATCAGAATCCCACTGATCCCAATGAAAATCACGCTGCACAGTTGCACTGTCCCTGGAGATTTGCACAGGAGTTCAAGGTTAGGTGTCAAAAACCTGAAATGAAGGTTGAGCACTACACAAAGTGACAAACATTTACATGCCACGTCACAGAGATCATTTCATTTGAACAAAGTGCTGACCATCTATCTGTGATTAGTAAAAATACAAAAGAAGATCAGCAAGCACTTGGCATGAATTGTTTTGGGCATGATTATTTTGCAGATGATATTCACCCAAACAGCTCAGCTTCCAAGTAGCATTCCTCCAGAGTTGTGACTCAGGCCAGTATCTGTACATGAACATGGTCACGCATATCATATTTATGTTGAAAGAAGCTATTTTTTTTAGAAATGTATGTTTGTCTTCAGAAATCTCAGTGATATAGTGTGCCATTACTTAGTAGGCTGCAATATAGTGAGATTAGTAGAGATGGGTATTTGGCATGACCAAGGTAGGCTCGGGCTCCATGGCTCACTGAGAAGATACAGCAAAGTAATGAATGCTGCCCCATTTGTTCCTGATTTGGTCTTGCAATCCGTTCAGTGCCCTCCTTACTTATTCCATGTGGTGGCACTCATGGGTTTCTTCCTTTCATTTATGGCAATTTTTTCTACTTTTTTAAAAATATCAGTGTTATTTCCTGATGAACATGTATGGTGAAGTCGTGGCTGAATGATATTAGAAATGAAAAATTGTGTAATATTCCTCAAAAAATACAGTTGGTCATACTGATTAAGCATATTGTGGCCATTAAGAAGTGAATTAATCTCATGTTTGTTTCCAATTTTAATTGTCCAAGCTAAATGACATCACTGTGTTTCACCCAAATGAAATGGTGGATTTTGAGTGTCATGGTAAATATACAATGCAGTACGATCACACAGAAGCTTTTCACACACAAAGGTTTTTAAATTGACCATTGTTTCAATATTCCCTGGCAGCATGTAACTGCAATTTTGGAGGAACAAAAAGGCCGGCATGTGACAAGACAACAGGGGTCTGTAAATGTCGTGAAGGGGTAACAGGGAAACATTGCAACAAATGTGCCTGGGGTTACTGCAAAGAGTTTCCAAAATGCACACAGTGTCACCCTTGCTTTAAGCTGCTGGATGAAGAGATTTGTGCACTCATCCCAGTAATTGAAGGACTGTCCAACAAAACCACATCACGCAGCGACAATCTGGGGCCTTCCTTTGACGACCGGTTTAAAGAACTTGAAAAGAAAATTGCTGAGGTTGCCAAAATTCTGAATGGCTCAGCTGCTTCCCCTGAGGCGTTCGAAAAGACCAAGGATTATTTTGAAAAGATCAGGTAACTCCCCTCCATTTCAATTTTCATTGAAGTTTTTATTCGATGCACCATCCAATTTGATTACTCCCCAAAATTTAACTGGAAGTAAGAAGCATTATGATTTATTTTTGTGAATGATGAAGAATGGATAAACTGGTTTGTCTTTCGGCAGTGACAATCCAGTCACCATTTTGGTTGGGATACACCACATAACATGATCTCTCACCAACATCATACACAATATATTTTAATCCATTTAGATTACAGATGATGACAATTGTTTCTTTCCATAAGTAAACCATTTGAAATATGAACCAAAAAAATGTTGAATTTAAAACATTTGTTGGTCAATGTAGCTTGTTTTACATTGAATTCCTCTTGTTTTATTTCAGAATTGATTTATTTTTGTCAATACTGTATTCCAGAAATCCAAGATGTTTCTGGTACCTCCATCTGGAGTGTAGTGAGAGATCCACAAATTAGGCTGAGACCCAGACATAGGCTTTTGTACAATGGTTGGCACCACCAACCCTGGTTGGGACAGTCAGTGCTCAGGATCTTGCCAACACTTAATATAGCGGGGAGAACTGACTGTTCCAAACAGGGCTGATGGTGCCACCATTGTACAAGAGCTCCAGCTATTAACTTCCTCATCTTGAGCTTGGGTGAACATCACTGGCTAGTGAGTGCAGCAACAGCAGCCTATTTGATGGAAGAAAGGGTCCCACATTTATATGCCTACTTGATCTAAATAAATTGCTAGATGTCCCATTTAGAATCACAAACTAAGACAGGGTCAGCATCAACAATATTCAGCAGAGTGAAGACAACATTCACAAGACAAAATCGAAGGCCCATGAGTCCTTTAAGGAATTTGTTGCCACAGAGGGCTGTGGAGGCCAAGTCATTGGATGCATTTAAGGCAGGGATTGATAGGGTTTTGATTGGTAAGGGGATTGAGGGTTATGGGGAGAGGGCAGGAGAATGGGTTTGAGAAAAAAAATCAGTCATTATTGGATGGTGGAGCAGACTTGATGGGCCAAATGGCCTAATTCTGCTTCTATATCTTATGGTCTTATGTTCTTATAGACCTTAGGCCCATTGTGTCTTTCTAAAGAGAAAACTTTTCATCAAGTACAGATACCTCAATGAAAAGATATGCCTGTAAAACTATTAACTGTAAATGTACAGTGTGAAAAACTGTAGAATCTCTATCCTAGTACTCACCAAGGAGAAGGGCATGGAGGATTGCAAGATCAAGGAGGGGCATGCCGATATTCTAGGGCATGTTGATATTAAGGAGGAGAAAGTTTGGGGCTCTTGAAGAACTTTAAGGTGGATAAGTCCTCAGGTCATTGAGAGAGACAAAAGGGAAGGTTGCTGGGCCTTGACAAAGATCTTTGTATTCTCTTCAGTCATAGGTGGGATCCCAGAGGACTGGAGAACAGGCAATGTTGTTCCTCTGTTTAAGAAGGGCAATAGAGACAAACCAGGAAATTATAAGCCAGTGAGCCTTACATCAGTGACAGAAAAATTATTGGAGAAGATTCTTAGGATCTACTCACATCTGGAAAAGCATTGACTTATTGGGGATAATCAGCATGACTATGTGAGCAGGAGGTCATGTCTTACAAACTTGATTGGGTTTTTAGAGGAGGTGATGAAGCTGATTGATGGGGACAGGACAGTGAATGTTGTATACGTGGAGCTTTCAACAAAGTCCCTCATGGTAGATTCATCCAGAAGATTCAGGCACATAGGATTTATGAAGACTTGGTAGGTTGGATTCAAAATTGGTCTGGCCAAGAAGACAGAGGGTGGTGGTGGAGGGGTATTATTTTGGCTGGAGGTCTGTGAGCAGTGGTGTTCCACAAGGATCAGTGCTGGGACCTCTGCTGTTTGTGAGATATATATAAATGATTTAGATGAAAATATAGAGGGCTGATTCATAAGTTTGCAGACAGCACAAAAATTGGCGGAGCTGTGGACAATGAGGAAGGTTGTCAAAGGATTCAGCAGGATATAGACCAGTTGGAAATCTGAGCAGGGGAATGGTAGATGGAGCTTGATCCGCACAAGTGAGTTTTTGCACTTTGGGAGGTCAAATGCAAGCAGAAGGTATACGTTATAAGAGGAATCTTAGGAGCACTGATATACAGAGGGATCTTGGGGTGCAAGTTGATAGCTGCCTGAAAGTGACAGCACAAGTAGATAGGGTAGTAAGGAAGGCGTACGACGTACTTGCCTTCATTGGTTGGGATGTTGAGTATAAAAGTTAGGAAGTCATGTTGCAGCTGTATAAAACTTTGGTCTGGCTGGATTTGAAATATTGTGTGGAGTTCTGGTCACCATATTACAGGAAGGCTCTGGAGATGGTGTAGAAGAGGTTTACAAGGCAAGTATTTTTGCACAAAGAATAATAGGTGCCTGGAACGTGCTGCCAGGGGTATTGCTGGAAGTAGGTATGACAGAAACATTTAAGAGGCATTTAGACAGGCATATGAACAGGTGGGAAATTAAAGGATATGGACCATGTGCAGGCAGATAGGATTAGCTTGGATTGGCAACATGGTCAGCACAGACATTGTGGGCTGAAGGACTTGTTCCTGTGCTGTACAGTTCTATGTTCTGTATTTATGTAATGATTTAGTTACACTCTTTCAGGCTAACATCTGAGAATGAGCCATGGAAAATAAAACTATTTTATATGCTATCTGTTCCACAACTAGAAAACAGATTTCTGTGCATTTTTCTCAAACTAATCCAAGCATCAGTGAGTTAATTTGAATGCAGAGTTATATTATATCTGTTTCTCCCTCTACAGTGCTGCCTGACCTGAAGAATATTTGTAGCATTTTCTGGTTTTATTTCAGATTCCAGCAACTGCAGTACATACTTTGTTTTTGAAACGTAAAGAATCGTGGTACATTTTAAAACTCAGTTTTAAAATGCAGGAGTTTTAATAAGAACTGGTAAAAGATTACAGTTAATGAAGAACAAACTGATTATATCTGCTTGCTGGAGTTATTTTCACACTACATCTGATCAATTTATTTGCACACCAATTGTTTGACAGACCATATGATAGATTCTCCATCAGTGGAACACAAATACCATATATGAACACCTGCTAAGAACCAGCTGTAAACATCTGTGAGCCAAAATGTAACAGTCAATCTCAGCACCTAATTCTGCATCATAATGACTGTGTCATGGTTGCATAAACTGGAGGCTAGTTTACACAATGGAATCATCCTCAAAATGGGTCTGTCCCTGACAAATCCATCTCAGTTAGGGCACTCTCTGTTCAAAAATTAATCTTCCTTCATTGAGACATTGGCCAGATTTTACTGGTAATGTTCCATGTGGAACCTCTGGTATTTCTCAGTATAAATGCCATTAAGTTTCACAACTCCCACACAAACACATAAGACCCAAGCTTACTGGCAGAGCTCCATTGGCCATTTCACAGCTGTACTCCAAACTCTAACTCCAAATATAACCTGAAGTTAATTTTCCATTGGCACTGAAGGGATTTTGCCAATTGCAAAGTGCAAAGAAACACCCAGATGAAGAAGAACCCTTAAAAACCATACGTAACGACTTCCTTGAGCCTTTTGCAGACAGCCCTTCTGACAGGAGTTGGGGGCACAGGGAATGGGAGGGCAGAAAACAGTTGAAAATCTCCTGACTGTCCAATGCACATTAAAACACTTCTGATCATAACCACTCCTATTTCTAAACCTCTGGAGGAGTGAATGGGGGCAGGGTGTGGTGATTTGGTGGTTGGGGGCTGTCTTAACAAGAGTATAAAGGAATTGCTAGCAGGTGTTCTGCACGTAACCCTAAAGAAGAACACAGAATGGCAAAATACCAACTACATAATAGAACCACAAACTGATGATTTAACTATCCACACAGAACTCATATGGTTTGGATTAAACATATTTACAACTTCAATATTGTGCAGGAAAAACAAAATGAAGATTGATCCAAATGTGAATATCTCCAAAGACACGAAGGAACTCAACAGCGTCATCGATGATCTTAATAAGGAAGTTGACAAGCTCATCGAGGATGTGAATCGTTTGAAAAAGAAGCCTGCAATAAAAAACGTGACTGGTATGTGGAAAAATCGTGAACCCAACATACCTATGGTGCATACCTACATCAAACAAGGGCTGAATCAATTGATTAGAATGATGATTGTATAAATATTTGTTAAAATACAGTTCATTGAAGTAATCCTATGCTTCATAGTTGGGCATTTAAACATCCTTGAAAAAAGATTATCTCTTTTTAGCTCTTTGACAATAGGGAGCAAAACCAATCTTCTCACAGCAGGGTTAGGGTCCCTCAGAGGCAAAAGAACATGACTGACCAGTGCCGTACAAAAGTCACCCCAGTTTTGTGCATGGCCCCTGACAGCAATATGCACTGGTCCAGAAGGCCCAAAACACTTTTTGTAACTGAAAGAACATTGATGTGTAAGTGGAAACATCCAGAGGTAAGGGATTGCAGGGATGGGGATGGGATTAGAGTGTGAGCACCATCTGGGGGTGGTTTGGGGAAGTCAGACCTGCAGTTGCAGGACATTGCATGGTGAAAGAAAGGGACCTTCTGGATAGGATATGGAAAGATCGAGCACTGAGGATGGGTGATTGAATGGATGGAGCATTTGGGGTGGGGTCATTAGACTGGAAGAAATGACCAGATTGGGGAATTTTGCATCAGTACATCTGATTAAGATCGGTAGGGGTTAGGTGTGGATGTTGCTGCTGTAGGGGAGCAAACATTGAAAGGAACTCTTAGAGCAGAATCTATTTGTGAAAAATATTTGTCCTTGGATTGTGCAGTAATGGACTGCTTTAAGCAACAAAGAAGCAGGCCTTGATTGACATAGAGCCATAGATCAACACAGCACGGAAACAGATCCTTCAGTCCAACTCATCCACGCCAACCAAGGTGCCTTCCTGAACTAATCCCAATTGTTTGCATTTGGCCCACATCCTTCTAAACATTTCCTATCCATGTACCTGTCCAAAGATCTTTTAAACATTGCATTTATATCTGCCTCTACCAGTTCCCCTTGCAGCTCATTCCATTTACCCACCACCCTCTGTGTGGAAAAAGTTATCCCTCAGGTTCCCTTTAAATCTTTCCCCACTCACTTTGAGCCTATGCCCTCCAGTTTTGGACTCCCCGACCCTGGGAAAAAAATTGTGATCATCCACCTTATCTATGCCCTTCATGATTTTATAAACCTCTATAAAGTCATCCCTCAGCCTCCTTTGCTGCAGGTAAAACTGTCCCAGCCTATCCAGTCTCTCCTTATAACTCAAGTCCTCCACTCCTGGCAACATCCTTGTGAATCATTTCTGCACCATCCCCAGCTTAATCACATCTTTCTAATTGTATGACCGGAACTGCACAGAATATTCCAGATGTGGTCTCACCGATGTCCTGTACAGATGTATCATGATGTCCTAACTCTTGTACTCAATGTTCTGCCTGATGAAGGCAAGTGTGCCATACACCACCTTCACCACCTTGTCTACCTCTGTCACAACTTTCAGGGAAGTATATTCTTGTACCCGCTGGTCTCCCTGTTCTACAACACTCCCTAGGGCCCTGCCATTTACTGTGTAAGTCCTGCCCAAGTTTAACTTCACAAAATGCATCATTTCACACTTGTCTGAGTTAAATTGCATCTGCCATTCCTTTGCCCACTTTCCCAGTTGATCTGGATCCTGTTTGAACCGTAGACAACCTTCTTCATTGTTCACCACACCCCCAATTTTGATGTCACCCGCAAACTTACAAATCATGCCATCTACATTCTCATCCATATCGTTAATATATATGAGAAACGACAAGGGTCCCTCCACCCATCTCTGTGGCAAACCACTGGTCACAAGCCTCCAATCTGACAAATAACCCTCCACTACCACCCTCTGACTCATTCCACTGTCAATTTTGTATTCAATTGGCTCGCTCACCCTGAATTCCAAATGATTTCACCTTCCATACCAGTATACCATGCGGAATCTTGTCAAAACCTTGCTGAAGTCCATGTGGACAACGTCTGCCACCCTGCCCTCATCAATCCTCTTGGTCACCTCTTCAAAAAACTCAATCAAATTAATGATACATGATCTCCCACACACAAAACCATACTGACTACACTTAATCAGTCCTTGCCTTTTCAAATATAGTTGTCTTGTTATTGCAAGCTTCTGAAAAAGTGGCTTGTCTCAGATGCACAAATACATCTTGGGCATCTGATGCCAAAAAATGCACTGCATGCTGCTACACACCACTCTGCATATCCAGCGGCTTCTGTAAGTGTACAGCTGATTGGTGAATCAGAAACCAGTTTGAGGGAATCAAAAACTTAAAGGACCTGCAATCAAGTTGGCCTGGAGACTACATAATTCACTTAAATATTGTTTCTTTAAGAGGCTTTACGTTACTGAAAAGATTATGGACAAACCTTTGTTTTAATTTGCACCTAATCCAATAATCTAAATCACATCCAAATATATCATTGCACCAATTCTGCAGGAGATCATTGTTAAGAAACAGCATATCTGTTTTGGTTTTTTATCCTTTCCCACATAGAAAAAGATGTGTCATTACTTTTCCCACAAAAAGTAGTCTCTTATAAGTACTTTAAAATTGCTGAAGTCTCTAAAGGCTTGACGTGCCTAGTGCTGAGGGACTCATGCAGAAAGTCACTGCCCCCAGACATGGGTACATCACCAGTCATTCACCTTGAGGTAAAGCATGACTGAAACAACAAGCAGATGGCATATAGGGCAGAATATGTTGGGAGAAGAGAGAAGATGAGGTGGGGAAGCAGATGTCTCAGCAGGAGGCCATATCTGCCCAGGATACTCAATGAATAATTCTCCATTCTAAACTAGGATAAAGAATGGTATGTGAGTCATCTAGTCATGTGTTCACTCTAATCCAGGAACCTCAGAAGGGCAATGACTACATTGCCAATGGCTGCCAAGGTCACCATGGCCACATTCTTGGATGCATCAGCATCCTTCCAGGTGGAAGGGCTTGCAGTTTTCCACCAACAGTGACATGAGCGAGGCCTCTGACAGTCTCCATACAAGGAAGGAGTATTTTGTTCCAGGCAGTAGCAGGGTCATTGAGCACACGGTTCTGCAAGAGCTATGGCTTCCCCATGGTGTCAAATGCCATTGGCTGCACACACATCACTTTCAGCTGTACACTTGTCAACTCTCAGATGTATCACATGGCATTATGTTCTCTCATTGTCCAGCATTTTTCTGACCATCCATGCAGCATTGTGCAAATCAATGTCCTGGAGCAGATGAGATGTCTTCATTCTGTGACAGTTCATTGTGGCATTACCTCTTAAGACACCATAACAAATCAGACGATGTCTTCTTGGTAACTTGGACTATCTTCTGATAATGCTCATGGGTCTATTGCGTAACCCAAGGACATGTAGCAACATAGAGACAATGGAAGTCTCCCACGATGGAACAGAGCAGATTATTGGTGTGGTGAGTGAAATTGTGGTTCAACTTTTACAGTGGTCTGGTACATACTGGGCAATTTAACTGCTGTGAGAGCTTAGCACATCCCTCCAGCTAAATAGTGAGCAGTAGGAAGGCTAAATGACTAGCTGCCCGTATACAACTTACCTTACTCTGTTACCAATAAACAAACTCAGATGCTCATTTAACTATAACCTCAAACCTTACCAACCTTCTGTTACTGACCATGACCTTGGCCTCAATGAAGAAATAAAGCTAACAAAATATGCATGAGGAGCCACTTTTTTTAAATCAAAGCTTGCCAAGTTGCACAGAAATATCAGTTAATCACTTTCTGTCCACTCACTTAGGGCCTAATTTTTATACCTTTTCCTGACCAAAACCCCTCATAGCTTCACCCCAATGGCTGCAGCAAGGTTGGTTGAAGGCTGGTGACTTCTGGTGAAGGTAGCTTCACATTTAACATGGAGCAGCTTTAGGCCAGAGACATAGATTCAATCTGCACTTTCCTAGCATGAGTGATAGGCTCCAAGAAACCTGTCACAAAAGGTGGAAGGTGCTCACCACCCTGCATCATCCTCCTATGTCATCAGGCATCTTCTGCTCATCCGGCAGAATCTGTGGTCCCACATTGATCTCATTAGTCACCTTGGAACCCAGAGAACCAGAGATGAAGAAAGGCATCCTCAAGCCAAAGGAGGAGATTGACCTCTCACTGCCTTTGGTTCATCCTGGAGGGAATCCAGCCCCCTTGAATCAGGACATCTTACCACCTCCTTTGCTGAAATCTCTCATGCAGTTTTCAAAAACCATGGTCCTGCCATTCTTGACAGTTTCCCAGATCAGTTTTTGTGGCAGATTACTAGCCAGCAACAGCAGCTGCAGTTGCAATGCGTGTCCCTTTGAACAGTGCAGGCAGGCTTTAATTCGTTGAAGCAAGGTTTACTGCTGCCAGCCACATGATACTTGGCTCTCCACTTAGGACTGCAGCCAAAGAAAAGCATGGTTAATGAAGAAGCTTGGATTGCTGCCTACGTTGCAATCAATGGCTGTGGTTTACTTATGCATTACAATCCTAGCACTCCTTTTCAGTTTAGCCCAATAATGTGTTAATACTGACATGAAAAAAAAACAAATTAGTATGTTTCTGAAATTAAACATAAATCTCATCTGGAGGGCAATTACTTCAATCGTAAAAGGTTTTTGCTAATGAAGATCTTGTATAATTTGGCCCTTCTTTCACTTTCATCCGTCAAATTATTATCAGTATTCAGTCTTGTGTTTTGGGCATTTGATGCGGAATCAATCATCCGCAAAGCCATACTCATCCCACCAGCCCCTCAGTGAGGTAGCAGCACCATATTTGCAGCTATATTTACTACAGACACATTGCAACAAGAATTTTCTTCATGTTAACACCAAATTCACTATTGAACAACGTGTTTTTGTATAGCATGATGAAGTAAAATATTTTAAATTACTTCAAAATTCAGTCAAGGATGAAACATCAACCTGTCACAATCCTAAAGCAGTTTATATGTGTGTTGCAACTACTTTACAAACACATGTCCTTGAAATTAGCTGGGTAGAACAGAAGCTATTCACGGCATCTTATCTCAGCAGAATCGGTTATATTGCGACCTAGATCTGGATCCTGTTCTGTGCTCTTTGGAATGCTACTTCTATTTTGTTTACACTTTATTTGCTTTGCATGCCTTTTATATCATTTCGTGGTATTTTCTTTGATGTCCGGGAGTTTTAAACTACTGGAGAGAATTGTAAATATTTTATCATTCATGTTAAGTCTATGACTTTGTTGCTGTATCTGTTTAATCCCGATTATGAAATTGGTTGGTTTACTAAAATGCTGCAAAAATATTGACAGAATGGTATTCGATTTATCTTCTTAAATCAACACTTACTCTCACATTTATAGTCATCTTTTATTTCCCTGGTAATTTATAGTGCAATGTAGTAAAACATTCAAAGTAGCTCTGTTTTTATTATAGTTTGGATTCAGGATGTGCCAGTCAGCAAAAATGAATACCAGATCCTTTCTTATGCAGAATATATGTGACCCTAACATAAAAGTTCACTTCAAGTACCACTATGTTTATATTACACGTTTGAGTTTAGGATGTGTTGACCTATGTCTTTACCTTCCATTGTAAATCAGCTGAGCATCATCATCCTTCATTCCAGGTGGTCTAATGTTTTTAAATCATGGGCAGCCTGTGGTGAATTGTCAGCATTAGATTTAGTGAATTAAGGTATTAAGCACAAAAGACCAGTACAAAGATTGACACTTTGCAGGAATTATTATCTGATTCCCTCCCCATGATGGTGGGGTGGCAGAGGTCAATGCTTGGGGAAATAAATGTAGAAGGTATCGGGGGTGGGTGTAAAGGTAAATCAGCATATGTCCACCCTGACCCTAATCTGCCATAAATACATCAACTTTCAATTCAGTTATTTTGGGTTAGGGAGTACCTGAGTGGCTCAATCTGAAGAGACTGGGTCAGCAATTATGGTATGATGGTGCTTCCACTCAGCTTTTGGCAGCTGTTTGCTTTCAAGCTGAGTAGAAGCAGCACAGGTGGGAGAAGCAGCTAAATACTTACGGCAAGGGGGTGCAGAAATGCTCCACTCACCACCTCCACTGGTTCCTCCACCAAATCTTTCACTTTGACCTGCCATGATCTGCCAATCCCCTTTCCCCCCAGACTGAGAACTAGAGTCTTCCTCCCTGCTGCCCCACTTTCCTTTCTCCTGACTGCCGACCAAAGATCCTGGCCTCACCACCTGTAATCTTAGTCTCACTCCATTCAAAGTGCCTGCACCCCACCATGCCCACTTCCCTCCCTTCATCCTTGCCGCCACAGCGAGGCATCACCCCTCCTTTCTGATTGCCATGGGACAGCTTCAGTGGTCACCATCGAACACAGAACTGTACAGCACAGGAACAGGCCCTTCGGCCCACAGTGTCTGTGCAGACCATGATGCCAATTTAAACTAATCCCATCTGCCTGCAGTGGTCTATATCTCTTCACTCCCTGCCTATTTATGTGCTTCTTAATGTTGCTATCATATCTGCTTCCACTACTTCCCCTGGCAGTGTGTTCCAGGCATGTACCACTCTCTGTGTAAAAAAAAAACTTGCTTCATGTATCTCCTTTAAACTTCCCACCAGGTGCATCATCTTCTGTATGGCCGACCAGCAGGTTGGAAACAGGATAAAAATTAAATACAAGTGGGCCTCCATCTTCACAGAATTTCTGGGCTCTGCCCCCCAGTTCCCCACACCAGAAACACCTGCCCACTCTAACACACTATAAATATTATGGCCTTAATTTCAGTAAGTGTCAAAATTAGCTCCTAACCTCAAGTAACTATGATATAATCAGCTCATTTAGTACCACTCATTTACAGTATAAATTTAATATGCTCCTGAATTTGCTTAAGACTAGCACCATCATATTGGCTAATCAACACTGCTGTGCTCCAGGAAATTATGGTGTGGCCAATTTACCACATTACTGACACTGCACCATCCGTTTCGGGGATCTTTGCAGTGCTTGGTTGTTGCTGAAAATAACCACTTAAAGAGAAAGGATGCGCAGAAAGGAAGGTGCAGCTTGGGTTAAATGACGTAGGGCTGTGGGTGGCTCCTGTGGATTGCAAGGATGAACCTAATCCTAATGCTGCATCCCGAGGAATTATCATTGCTCGAACTGCATTGGAAATTAACAGCAGATGGATATTTGATACATTTTAGTCATTTTTAACCACACTGCTGCTCAGACTGAAGAATAATGACCCTGGAGATTGATGGGCTTTTAGTTCTTCCTCAGGCAAATGGGTCTTTGTGGATCTCCCACAGACTGCACACAAACTCTCGTCCATTGAACCACACTGGACGTGATCATTTTCACTGGGGAAACTGTCTCAGCTTTCTGTTGATTTGGGAAGAACCCTGTTCTTCAGTCTGTTATTTTCTCTTCTGTTGACTTCTTGGAACTAACAAAAACCAGAATACAAATATCTCTGAGCTAGAAATCACTTAAAACCCAGTTAATTTATTAGGATATAGTATATTGAATGAAAACAAATCTATTTTTATGGGCATTACATCTTTTGGAAATCAATTAAATGGTGATAAAGTACTACATTAACATGAAAAACACAATAAATAATTTCATGCATGGTGCATTTGTATAAATCAATTTTTAATAACTTATAAAGGTAATTTAGTTCAATCATCAGAGAGTTTCCAACTTTTCTTCTGTTGTATTTTACAATAGTGATCAAAGATTATATTCAATTCAAGGGGTAATTGTGTCATTATTTTACTACTGTTGACAGGTAGCTTCGAAGACATCGAAATGTTTTACCAGATTTCAAAAGCCTCTGAACAGAAAGCGAATGTTTCAGAATTACTGAATATCTCAGAATCTACAAGAAAAAATGCAACTGCTTTGTTAGACAAAGCATTATTGACAGATAAAGATGAACTTAATGCACTGAAGCAAAAAACTGAACTTTTGGATTTGAGAAAGGCAAACAATATGGTGAGTTCTGCACCCACTAAGACCATTTTATGGAAATGTAGACTGGTTTACAATACTTTGTAGAATTATAATATTTTAACAATTAGATTCAGTTCATAACAGACTCATAAGGATACAAAAAAGTAAGGAATAGAAACAGTAGACCACGTAATTCCTTGAGCCTTGTCCACTAGTGCTCCACTTCTCATCCACTCCTCTGTCCAATGCCTACGTTCTTTCCCTTATCAATATCAGCCTTAAGTATATTCAACAATTGAGCATGCACAGCCTTTATTTGACGCTCTGCAAATTTTAAGCTGCATATTGAGCAGAAACAAGGCAGGAGAAATTTAATACAGAGAAAGTGATACATTTGGGTGCAAAGAATAAGGAGAGGCTGAATAAGTTAATGGCACAATCTTAAATAACATGCAAACATAGAGAAACCTGAAGGTGGAGTACACAAGTCTGTGAAGATGGCAGGAAAAGTTAAGAAGGGATAAGAGCTCCTTGAGTTCATGAATAATGTGAGAAAGTTATATTCAGCCTTTAGATGCACAATCATTAGGCCTTGGCTAGGGCACTGCACTAAAATCTGGGCACCATGGTTTAGAATGGATGAAGAGGCCTTAGTGATGGTTAGAAGAGCTTCAGTGGAATGGCACCAGGGACAAGGAACTTCAACTGTAAGGAAAGGCTAGAGATGCTGATCTTCATATCCTTAGAGCTGTAAAGGTTAAGTATTTTTTTTGTTTAAGGATAATCTGTTCCCAGCAATCAGAGATTGGGTAAAGAACCAGAAAAAAAAATTACACAGTAAGTTGTGTGATCTAGAACTCACTGACTTGAAGGCTAATTCAAGAGGAACTTTCAAAAGGATGCTGGATAAATACTTGAAAGGTAAATACTTTATTGGCCATGGGGAAAGAAAAGGGAATCAGTCTAAATGGACGGCTCGTTCAAGAGCAGACCGAACATGTTAAACTGGATGGCTTCCTTACTCAGTCTTTCAATTTTTATATGTTTTGTTATTATACCTCATTTCTCAACTAGTACACCATTGCACCAGAGTAATAAGAATAAAAATATGTTCAATTTTTGTATTTCAGGATTAATTCCAACTCTGCCTATAAGCCAGGCAGCCGTGCAACTAAATGGTCTTCTAGCCTCATGATGCCTGTCCCATTCAAAAGCTGAGCTCTTGTTTCAAGCTGCAGAAGTCCCAGCCATGTTTTAAGTTATAATGCACAGAATTATTGTAAATTGGGAAAGAATCCCCAAGGAAACTTCTTTCAAACACTTTTCTTTATATTCCATTCCTTGATCTGACCTATTTTGTAAAGTTCTGAAATGTAGTTCAAGCCTCCTTCAAGCAGATGCATTTGAAACCCCAGACACAGTTCCATTCTCCCTTTTATGCATCAGGGGTCAAATTATTTGTGCTCTGCAGAAGGAATAAATGATTGGATAAATAGGCTTTGCTTGGATTTCTTTTAAAGTTTGAAGTTTTGGAGCAACATTTGATACTGTTTACACCAGTGGTTTTCACTGGTGGTAATGAAATAATGATCGCTACCTGAGTGGTCCTAATGTACCGGCTGCTGTGGGACTGTAGGTGTCTTCTGTTGGATGGGAATGGGGCATTTCCACATTCCTTCTCTTCCCAACACCCGCCCCCAACCCCACCCTGCAGCGCCACAACAATCAGCAGTTGTTCCATTCTCCCTTTATTCTATGAATCATTCCTGTTCTTATATACATTTAATACCTAACTCCTTAAATGACCCAAATCTAGTCAGACTGATCAAGATTGTACTGTTTAAAATGCATAAGACTAAGGTATATATTTTATCACAAAATGCTGGGTGATCACCACTGCTAAAAATCTTAGCTGGACCAGACATGTCAGCAATGTTATTACAAGAGCATGATAGAATCCAAATAGTCTGGCATGTGTGGCTCACCTCCTGACCTTCAAAGCCTCTCCACCATCCACAAGGTTCAGATCAGGAGCATGTTTGACTGCTAACAGCTGCCTGGATGGGAGCAGAAGAGTAACACTGAATAATGTTGGTATCATTTAAATTGATAGCACCAGTGTCAACATTGCAACAGAACCTACACTTCAAAAGTACCCCAGTGGCTATGAACTACCCTGAGACACTCTGTGATTGTAAACCCTGCTATAAAATTCTTGCGCTGTCTTTATTTCTTTCCTCCACTCCTGCATCTCAAAGGTATTTCAAACCATGTTTACTGTCATTCCTAGCACTCTTTAAGCTTCATCATTTGTAACTTCAACACCATCCTGTAATCAGGCATCTTGCACTCAGCACAGCACACTGCCCTAATTATTGCTGAAAAACTGGGCTAACACTGAGAAAATATTTTTTTAAGTGTAACGTGTCTTTTCCTTTATTATTATTTGCTCTGAGTGTTACAGACCATTTGCCTGCATTAAATTTCATCCACAATAGTTCTCACTTCAGTGTTTTGTCCCACTGATGTGACAGCTTCTAACCTGCTTTTGTTTTGAATCCACTACAGCACCTAGTTTGACACTATGTGCAAGCTTGACCACATTTGCAAAGAATTTTGAATCCAGGCTGTTTATGTGAAGTAGAAACAATAATAATCTCAAACCAAGGTCTTGAGCCACTCCGCTGAATCCTGCCATCTGGTTTAATTCATCCAATGTGAACCATGAATTCCTGCCCTTCAACCACTTTCTTATCTCTTCAAGGCTTATCTTCTATTCGTACAGTTTTAAAATAGTTGGGAACATACTTATTGCAAAACTTGTCCTAAATTCTTCAGCCCTTAGGTATTTAAAATCTCACTGTAGAATTGGTAGTGTGAATTTTTAAGCCAAATTCGAAAAGATAATTCCTCTCAACATTGGACCATTTTCCAATTTGTAGCAGTTGGTAATGAAGCAAAAATTGTGACTTAATTTCCCAGACAGCGAAACATAAGGAAATAAACGGAAGACCCAAAATCTAACCACAGTTGTTAATGTTCTAACTCCAAAAGGTTAAGTCAAATGAACTTGATCAAGACCACACAATACCAAGATAACAATTCAATCACTCTAAAAATTAAAGAAAATAATAGATAAGCACTTCTATGATGCACAATAAAAAGAGGATTTGCAACCGAATAGGGTGGAATGTTTATCATAATGTTCAGCAGGTTGAGACTTTGGCAATATTAGAATAACATAATGGCTCAGAATTTATAACTGTAATGCCATACCCTCCAATCAATGTTAAAAAATTCCATGTAATTTTAATCTTTTTTTATTTTGAAAAATGTGCTCATGAAATTTTGTTCTGTCTTAATCTTGTGTGCATGCCCTAATCTTTATTTCACTTTCTGTGAAGTTATTAAAACTGAATTATAAGTGGTGTTCTTTATTTCTTGGCTTGCGGCCTACAAGAATATTTCAATGTGATCCACAACTTGGTGAGCTTCTCAACTTCGCTTCCCGAGTGCCATTGGTTCCCTTATTTCAGCACCCAACTGCATGTGGCAGAAAATTGACACCATAGAGCCAACTAACTTTTATGTCAGCAATTTTTTTTTTAGCTTGGTAGTATGCATGGCCCTTTACTGCTGATTGCAAAATCTGGGTCATTATTTGGCTTAAGCATTACCAGACTTCCTCTGAAATAAACAGAGTGCTTCTCCTCCCTGCCTTCTACTCACCCCCTATTTTTTTGCTCCAAGTAACCAAAGCAAATTTCAGTACTTTTTGTTTGTTATGGTGTACGTCATGTTTTCTTTAATTAACCTCTGTAGATTTGCGGAGCACAGGGAAATCTATCCTGTGATAAAGATCCATGTGGAGGAGCTTTATGTCGTGATGTTGCTGGAAATAAAATATGTGGTGGCCCAAACTGTAATGGCACATTGTTTATGGCAAGTGTTACCAAAAACACTGCTGAAGAAACAAGTGATCAGATGACCCAGCTCCTTAATAAAATGCTGAATACAATTAGCAAGGTATCTGAGTTTTATATTTCAGTTATGTATAAACGTCTTTTTATCCGTCCATTTTTTTAATGTCAAGTAACTTGGAATAACATTGATTTTGTGCACTAGTAAACTAGTTTTCCTTTTTTCTTCCTCCTAGATTGATTCTATCAGAAATAGAACACAAGAAACTAAGGAGAAGGCAACCAAGTTATCAGATAAGTTAGTCAAGACCAAGGACAAACTTGAAAAAGAAAAGCAAGAAACTAAAGCCATCATCAGAAAAGTGAAAGAGTTTCTCACAGGTACTTACTCCCTTTTCCAATTGTGTTTTCTTCCAAATGGATCCAGTTAAGAATCATTTGGTATCACAAGATGACTGGCCCCATTAAATCTGTTCTGCAGAAAACAGTCAAGCAATTGGGGAAAGAGAGATAATGGGAAAATTGGAGGGAAAGTATCGATGAGGATAAACAAGCTAAGTTTAAAGGGTAAAGAAGAATAAATCCAGAGGATTTCAGATGATCAAATGTAATAAACAAAATTATGATTCTGGAGCATTAGAAATGTCATCCTAGAGAAGGCAACTGGTTTTGACTGACTAGATGATATTGTTATGCTGGAGTTTTGAAAACTTATTTGGGCAGGGCCTAGGAAAAATTTCCCAATTTCTCTCTGATATTATACATGATTGTGAAAAGATGTGGCTTTGTGGTGAAATGGTGCTATACTCTTCCTTGCTTTACTGCTTTGAGGGATGTTTCGAGAATTTTAAACTCTGCTCCCAATGGTGCAAATACCTTGTTTGGAAAATTGCAAATTGCCTCATTTTAGGCAGGCTGTCTTGTAATTATTTATGTTTTCATTGTACTGAAATAATTAAATTAAATGCTTTATGTCTGCATTGCTAAAGGCTTTGCGAAAATTACACCAACACAGCTCCTGCCAAACTATTGATTCAATAAAAGTAGCGACAGGATGAATTTACTCCACAAAGATCATTATTCTGTTCCAGATTGCTTGCAAAATATGCTCTTTGTTCTTTTACAAAGTTAACACAATTTTTATGCTTTTTCGTCAAATTCAAGCTGATGGTGTTTCTTCTGAGGATCTTGAAACAATTGTGAACTATGTCCTTTCCATCAAGTTACCCACTACTCCTGAGGAAGTGAAGAACAAAAGCAAGCAAATTCAGGACATTCTTTCTGAGATTAAAGGCATCGATAAAGAAGTGGAAAGACTAAACAACCACTCCCAAGAAGCAAAGATGCTTTTGAAACGTGCAATGAAAGCTGAGTATGTTGCATTTTCAATTCAATAAGGTGGCATATAAAAGGTCGGAAGTAAAAAATTTGGTGACCCAAATTGTAATGGCATTCTGTTTATGATAAATGATAACAAAAACTGTGCTGAAGAAACAAGATATGAGCTCATGGTATAAGGGGAAGTGCATTGACATGGATTTAAGAGTGTGTATCACATTGAAGACAGAGAGTGGGAATAATAAATTCTTGACCCTCAACTACTTATTACCCATATTAATGACTTGGAGGAGGGAGCAGGGTATAAGGTATCCAAGTTTGCGGATTACATAAAGATAGGTAGGGAGGCATGCTGTGATTAGATGTTTGGACTCTGCAACAGGATATAGGTAGATTGAGTAAGTAGGTGAAAACTTGCCAAATGGAATTTCATGTTGGAAAATGTGAGGTGATGTGCTTTGGTAGGAGGAATCCGAAGGCAGACTATTACCTAAATGGAGATAGGCTGCAAATGAATGGACTGCAGAAGGACCCAGACATTCTTGTGCAAACAAAATGTTTGCATGGGGTGCTGCTAGCAATTAATAAGGCAAATGGCAGATTGGCCTTTATTGATAGGGAGTTGGAGTTTAAAAATAAAGAAGCATTTTAAGCATTGGGGAACTGAGGGCTTAGTAGAATTGGCACAGAAGAGGAGCTGAGCCCTGGGGCAGAGCAGCCATGATCATTTTGAATGGCAGGACACGCCTGAGGGGCCAGGGAGCCTACTCCTGCTGCTACTTTCTAATGTTCTTATTAAATAATTGGATGGTTAAATATCATTCAATGACCTGCGCTAAAGGTATACAGCAATACAGCATCTGTAGTTCTTACTAAAATATTCCATTGCTACAAACTAATTATATTTTTCCCAAGATAATGAAACATGTAGCAGGGAAAATGCTGGAATCTATCATTAAAGATATCATAATGGAACATCCAGAATAGAATAGTAGGATTGAGCAGTCAGCTTGGATTTATGAAAGGGAATTCATGTTTGACGAGTCTATTAGAGGTCTTTGGGGATGTGACTAGTAGAATAGATAAGGGGGAACTCGTGGATGTAGTGTACTTAGATTTTCAGAAGGCCACACAGGAGTTGTTCAACAAGGCTACAGTCAATGGATTTAAGGGTATTATACTAGCATGCATTGAGAATTGGTTAACAGACAGAAAGCAAGGAGTGAGAATAAGGAGTCTTTGTCAGTTGACAGGCTGTGACAAGTTGGGTACTGCAGGAATCAATTTTTGGGCCACTGCTATTCACAATCTACATCAACGGTTTTCCTGAGGGGACTAGATATCATATTTACAAGCTGTCATAAAAACGAGCTGGGACTGTGAGTAGAAAGGAGGATATAAAGATGCTTCAAGGAGGTGGAAATAGGTTGAGGGAGTGGGTAAGAATGAGGCAGACAGAATATCATGTGGGAAAAATGTGAGATCATTCACTTCAGTGTACAACAGAAGAGTATTTTTACTCGGTGACATTATTTGGTAAATGTTGATGTTCAAAGGTGCCGAGGTGTAATTAGGAAGGCAGATGGCACATTGGCCTTTATTCAGAAAGGATTTACAGAGTAAAGATGTCTACCTGCAGTTATAAAGGGGCTTGGTGAGACTGCACCTGCACATGGAATATTGTGTCAAGTTACTTACCTTGGAAAGAGTCACAGAGAAAGAAATCAGAATCAGGTTTATCATCACTGGCATACGTCATGAAATTTGTTGTTTTGCAGCAGCAGTACAGTGCAAGACATAAAAATTACTAAAAGTTACCAAAAAATAAATTTTAAAAAAGTGGAAAAGAAGAATTAATGAGGTAGTGTTCATGGGTTCATGGACCGTTCAGTAATCTGATAGCGGAGAGGAAGAAGCTGTTCCCAAAACGTGGAGTATGGGTCTTCAGGCTCCTGTGCTTCCTCTCTGATGGTAGTAATGAGAAGAGGGCATGTCCTGGATGGTGAGGGTCCTTCGTGATGGATGCAGCCTTCTTGAGGCACTGCCTCTTGAAGATGTCCTTGATGGTGGGGAGGGCTGTGCCCGTGATGGAGCTGGCTGAGTCTACAACCCTCTGCAGCGTCTTTCAATCCTGCACATTGGAGCCTCCATACCAGGCAGTGATCCAACCAGTCAGAATGCTCTCCACCATACACCTGTAGAAATTTGAAGTGCAGCAAAGGTTCACAAGACCAGTTCCAAGGATGGTGGGCACACAAAAGATTCAGCAGATGCTGGAATCTGGAGCAATATACACAAAATGCTGGAGGAGCTCCAGATCTGCTGAGTTTCTCCAGCATTTTGTGTGTATTGCTCCAGGGATGGTGGATTTGTTATATGAGGAGAAACTGAGTACTCTTGGCCTATATAATCTGGAGTTTAGAAGAATGAGAGGAGATATCAGTAAACCTTGAAAAAATTCTGACATGGCTTGAAAGGGTGGATCCAGGGAGAATGTTGCCCCATGCTGTGGAGTCTAGAACCTGGGGTCAAGTCTCAGAATAAGACATGGGCCAGTTCAGACTGAAATGAAGAGAAATTTCTTCACTAAGAGGGTGGTAAGTCTTTGGAATTCTCTATCCTAGAGAGCAGTGGAAGCTCAATCATTGTGTTCACTCAAAACAGAGTCTGATGTACTTCTGGATATTAAGGGAACTAAGGGATACGAGTTAGTGCAGGAAAATGGTGCAGAGGTAGAAGATCAGACATGATCCTGATGAGTGGTGAAGCAGCCAGAAGGGGCAAATGCCTACTCCTCCTCCTGCTCCATAATGTCCTTATTATGTCCTTGTATATCAAGGCTTGAACAAATGCCAGCATTTTATTTTTATGATTTTCTGTTATCACAAGTATCAGCTTAAGTATGCTAAGTTCTTTGAATGTGATCCATAGAAAACAAGACATATTGTTTGTGTAGCCCTCTCTTGACCATCAAACTGATTCAGATACCCATTTAGCTTCTGGAAATTTGTGCATTTTCTCATAACATAGTGACTAACGTATAAGAACAACAAAGGCAAGAATTTGCATTGATGCAGGAATTTTAATGTAGGAAATGCCACTAGGTGCTCTATAATACCTGATAGTAACAGCATTTGGAAAGATGACTGATCAAATTGATATATGTTTAGGAAGTATTTAAAGGCAAAGATAAGGGAGTTCCAAAGAGTGAAGGTGAGAAGGTAACACAGTCTGCCCAGGTGGTGGGTCAGGAGAGGAGCGGGAGTCATGTATGTAGAGTCCTGTAGAGATACATTATGGCAACTGCTCACCAAGTCTGTGCTGAATGTCGATCACCAGTTTACATTAATCCTACATTAATCCCATTTTTACTCTTCCCACATTCAGATCAATTCCCCCCACCTTGAGGTTTTACCACTCACCAACACATGAAGGTCAAATTTCAGTGGACAATTAACCTATCAATCTCCATGTGTTTGGGATGTGGGAGGAGCATCCAGAGGAAACCCATGTAATCACAGGGAGAAAATACAAACTCCACACAGACAGCGCCCGAGGTCAGAATTGAACCCAGGGGCTGGTGCTATGAGGCAGCGGCTCTACTCGTTGCGCCACCGTGCAGTATAGCATGAGGGGTGGAATTGGACATTAGAATCAGAAACAAGAGCAAAATCTGAGTTACAGTACTGAAAGGGATTGGAGTAATACAGTGAAATGAACCCACGTAGAATTTTGTAACTGTGAGAAAAACTGAACTGGAAAGGAGAGTTCATGACATCTGAGAAACAGAACAGAAAAGGCTAGAGGTAATGACAAAACACAAAGGTATTTGTGGCAATGTGCTTAATACATGACAGAGACAGTGATATTGTAGAAAAGGAAACTCAGGATGGAGTTTTATTTATAATCATCTTTATTGCTCAACTGGCCTCGGTAAAGGCTGGAACATACAATAATGTTTAACAGCCTTTATGTGTACCCATAATTCCTCAGGTCAAACATTAAGTTTTCCATGCCTGGCACTGCACAGCCTGTCTTTGCAAGTTGCAAGATACCCAAATGGTCAGTGAGATACAAACTGCACACCATCCAACTAAAGCTCAATTTGTAAAATTCCATCTGTATATAAGATCCAGTGCAGCATTGTTGTCACAACAGCAGTCAGTCATGAATCTGACCACATTTAAAAGGTCTTACTGTACTGTATTGTTCTTGGCAGCACAGTGGCACAGTTAATGCCTTGGGGTGCCAAAGAACTGGGTTCACTCCTGACCTTGGGTCCTGTTTGTATAGAGTTTGCATGTTCTTCCTGTGTCATGTGGGTTTCCTCCAGGTGCTGACGTTTTCTCCCACATCCCAAAAACATGCAGGTTGGGAGGTTAATTGGCCACTGTGAATTACCCTAGTGTGTAGGTGAAGGGTAGAGTCTGGGGGGAGTTGATGAGAATGTGAAAAGAATAAAAAATGGAATTAAAGTAGGATTCGTTTAAATGGATGGTTGATGGTCAGCACAAACTCGGTTGATTGAAGGGCCTATTTCCATGCTCTGTGTCTTTCTGACCTTGTACATAGGTGGTAAATTTTACGTGTGTATTCTCAGGAAAGCAGCTCAAGAGATTCCAAACCCAAAAGAACTGCAGAAAGAACTGGACAAAATAAAAGTAGTACAACAAGAAGTTACAGCCATAGTGAAAACAATCACAAGTGATCTCGACAATTCCAAGTCAAAAATTTCACAGGTAAATTGGAAGGATCCCAATTCTGAGTAAATTTTAATTCACAATATTAGAACCTGGGTTTGTTTTCCTTGTCTACGTTTCAGGAAATGTTTAATATGTGTTGGCCTCAATGTATAATATTAAACTATATGATAAATTTTCCTTCTGTTATTAAATCAAGAGATTTAGTTTGGTTGGAGATGATAGAGATGTCAGAGTACCATTTGCTTAATATTTTTATTAAAATGAACTCTGGCATACTTAAGGATCCGAATGACATTTTGATCCATGTTGAATCCCATCAGTGATACTTTTCATGTATATTTTCCCAGCTTCTCAAATCCTAATTGCTTCCAATTCTATTCTACTGTTTATCGGGTTAATTTTATAGTTGGGGTTTATAACCCAATAATGGCATTGAATTTGATGAAGGCATTTTCTGGAAAAAGATACATGGCTGTACATTTTTGTAGGTGTGTGCGTGGGTAAAAGGATATCAAGAGATCACCTCACAATTCTCTAGGTCATCATTTTTCATTTGTAAAAACTCTGTGTAGACTTCAGGGAAATCTTAGTTGGTTTGCCAATTGTAAGTGCAATATAACAAATTCCTTTTTATTGCATTTAGAATATTGTTGTCCATTAATTCTACCGATCCATCCCTTCAGATTAATTTTAAAAATATATTTTTTTAATTTAATCATCAATTCTTAAACGATGTAGCTTCTTGAACATAGATATTTCACTGACAGCCATCTCATCCTCTGGCATGCAAGGATGTTTTATAGACTATGGCCACAGCCTCCCCAAATTCTTCTTTGAGTCAAAGTTGTACAATTTATGCCACTAGGATCAATTTCTTTCCATTACTTTTCCTTGTCTGTAGTTATGCTATCCAAGGCTCCACTCCTCTTTCCATTTCCATACTATTCTTTGAGAACAAAAGCAAAATACATATTTTTGCCATTCATCCTGTTTTGTATATTTTTCATTTGTGTGCACTTATGCAATTTTTTGACTATCTTTTTTTAAATACCTTATTATTTCATGTTATATTATGTGTCAGTATTAGTCATACCCTCCCTCAGCATTTCAAATCTTTTTGCTTCCATTATAAATTCTCGATCCAATGTGCGATTTTGTTCACATGAGGGGAGGGTTTTATCATTCCTGATATTGTTGTACCTTTTCCAAAACTTATGTTAGTTAGCAAAAGATAGCTAATTTGCCATTTTTATGAAATTAATATGTTTTGTTTTTCATATTTAACTACAACTGAACAGGTTAATGACAAAATCAAATCAATCTCTGACAATCTCATGCATTTCATGAACAATATAACACAGTTCCAAAATGAAATTGAAGGACTGAAAAACAAGACCGAAAGCAACAAAATATCAACTAAAAAGGCAATGGAAAAAGCAAATGAAGCCAAGACTCACGCTGATGAAGCTGAACAAGTAAATGTTTTAATCTTATTTTTCTAACGTTCTATTACTCTGCTTCTTATTAAATCTTTTAATCCCCAGGGAGTAATTCAGTCGATCAGTATTAATGAATTTAAAGATATAAACAAATTAGCGAGCAAGGAACTGTTCATTCAAAATGAAGATGAAAAGATTTATGGATATTAAGGGAATCAAGCGATATAGGGACAGTGCAGTAAAATGGTGGCAAGATAGAAGATTGGCCTTGATCTTAATGAACGGCAGAGTAGGCTCTAAGGGTTAAATGGCCTACTGCTCCTCTTGTCTCTTATCTTAGGTGATGCAATGCATGCTGTGATTAAAAACTAACCAGATGTACAATGATGTTGCTTGCTTTTACCATTATTGGTATGCTAAGAATGTCATTAATAATTAATACTACCCATTGCAAACCCAGAGGTACATCAGGTCAGCATGCTGTATTTTCACATTTGGGCTATTTTCAAGCTGAAAGATTGGGAAGTAGGTCCCTGGCTCCCTGCCAGATGTTAAAGCCTGCATTTTTCACAGTGGTGGGTCAGCATCAAAAGTTAACTGTTAATGAGCAACTGGAAAGGATGCTTTGGACCATCCAGTCTCTCCCATACAATTGTGATATATTGTCCCTTGATATTTCCTGGGAAGTAGAGAGTGACCAGAGGAGCATTGTTAACATGGTTAAGCGAGGGGGAGTCTAGAAATGCCAGGGACATGGAAGTGTTGTTGTATTTTAGTTGGCTGCTGGTGATTAGTTGTGTTTTGCAGGGGTCGATGTTGGGTCCCCTACTTTTCACGTTATATGTTAAAGATCTGGATGACGGAATTGAGGGCTTTGTGGCCAAGTTTGCGAATGAGACAAAGATAGGTGGAGGGGCAGGTAGTGTTGAGGAAGCAGGAAGTCTGCAGAAGGACTTGGACAGGTTGGGAGAATGGGCAAAGAAGTGGCAGATGGAATACAGCACAGGGAAGTGTACGGTCGTGCACTTTGGTAGAAGAATAAAGGCGTAGGCTATTTTCTAAATGGGGAGTGAATTCAGAAATCGGGGGTGCAAAGGGACTTAGGAGTCCTAGTGCAGGATTCCCTGAAGGTTAACTTGTAGGCTGAGTCAGTAGTAAGGAAGGCAAATGCAATGTTAGCATTCATTTCAAGAGGACTATAATATAAAAGCAAGGATGTAATGCTGAGGCTTTATAACGCATTGGTCACACCACATTTGGAGTGACGCGAGCAGTTTTGGGCCCCAGATCTAAGGAAGGATGTAGAGGCATTAGAGAGGAGGTTTACCAGAATGATCCCAGGAATGAAAGAATTAATATATGAGGAGTATTTGATGGTTCTGGGCCTGTACTCGCTGGAGTTTAGAAGGATGAGGGGGGATCTCATTGAAACCTACCGAATATTGAAAAGCCTGGATAGACTGGATGTGGAGAGGACGTTTCCAGTTGTGGGAGAGTCGAGGACCAGAGGGCACAGCCTCAGAATAGAAGGACGTCCCTTTAGAACAGAGATAAGGAGGAATTTCTTTAGCCAGAGGGTGGTGAATCTGTGGAACGAATTCCACAGACAGCTGTGGAGGCCAAGTCATTGGGTATATTTAAAGCGGAGGTTGATAGGTTCTTGATTAGTAAAGGTGTCAAAGGTTATGGGGAGAAGGCAGGAGTATGGGGTTGAGAGGGAAAAATAAATCAGCCGTGATTGAATGACGGAGCAGACTCGAAGGGCCAGATGGCCTAATTCTGCTCCTATGTCTCATGATCTAAAGCAAGAACTCATATTTTACTTTTCTTTCATTTCTCACTCAGCATCAGTGCTGGACTGGTGGATTAGGCGGGAAAAGCAGAACGTCACAGAAGGAAAGAGTGCTGCTTGGTTTGGGAACAGGAGGAAACTGCCAAAGCATGAGTATTGGGAGAGACTGAGAAGCCATCAGAGGGGCAGTTGGGGAGAAACGATTTCACCCACACTTATTAGTGAGCTGAGGTCACTGTCAGTAGTGAGGAAGAATTTCTCTTATTTGGATGGTGGTTGAAATCTGGAACATACTACCTGAGGGATTGATAGAGGTACTCTCACAATGTTTAAAAAGTACCTAAATGAGTATTTGAAACAGCATGGAATAGAAGACTATGGGCAAAGTGCTGGAAAATGGGATTAGTATCGATAGGTAATGGCTGGCATGGATACGGTGGGCTGAAGGGCCTGTTTCTGTGTTGCAGGACCACTTGTGGGATTAAATGTAGACAGTTTCAGGTGTGAGCTAGTGCAGGGCAACCTATATCTGTATGCAAAATGTTATTGTCTACACTATTGAAATGTTTTTTTTCCACAACTAATAGTCCTTTTACATTAGTTTTGCAAATTATCTGTTTTTAATAGACAACTTTCATATTTTGATCATTGCAGGAATTTAAAACATTGAATGAGGTGTATGCAAAATTAAGCAAACTGAACATACAAGAGATTCCAGTTGATGGAAAACAAAGAGCAGAAAAATTACAACAAGAGGCAAGTAATCTGGCAAAAGACCTGGAAAAAAAACTAAGGAGGATTACAGGTAGGTGGACGTTGTTAATGCAATGGCACTTTAAATGTATTTGATAATTTGGAGTCCAGCCTCTTCATATTGTACTGGCATTTTATTCATCTACTAATCAAACATTAAAATAAAACAAGTGGGGAAATATACAACATGTGCTTTGTTAAGATTTCACATAATGTTGGTACAGTTTCTAAAATTAGTACTTTCGGGCAAACATACTAGTACAACCAGAGATGGCAATAAGTGTTGACTTTGCAAGTATTGTTTGCATTCCCAGAACTTTAATGGAAGAGGTGGAACTGGAAGAGAGTTCTAGAAAGCTAGGGAGCTTAAAAAGATGTCAGGAAAGAAGCAGTGGTGGCAGGAGGGGCCCAGGAAGATTAATCCCTTGAGTCCTGAGGCCATGGTCTCAATGTTGGAGGAAGTTTCACATGCCTTGTTAATATCAGTGAAAGTATCTACTCACTATTTCACTTGGACACTTACTCCAACACTCAGGCACACCCCTCACAGCTGGCACAACTTGCAACTTTTCAACCATGTCATGCACATGCATTTCATGTAGCTGGTAGAGACTGCAGTCTGGAGAGGGATCTCACCGTGCCCTCCAAGTCAGTCATAGTCATACAGCACAGAAACAGGCCCTTCAGTCCACCACATCCATGCTGACTGTTCTGGCACCTTGCACACATCTATACTAATCCTATTTACCCACATTAGGTCTGCAGCCTTCTGTGCCTTGACAATTCAAGTGCTTGTCCAGATACTTCTTAAATGTTGTGAGAGTGTTTGCCTCCATTTCCTCCTCAAGCAGTGCATTCCAAATTCCAGCCACTGTGTATGAAAAAATTCCCCCACAGAGCCCTCAAAACCTTCCACCCCTCACCTTAAACCTGTGCCCTTTTGTCTTAGATGTCCTCATCACAGTAACTAGATTCTTACAATCCATCCTGTTGATAATTTCTATACCTCCATCAGGACATCCTGTCCAGGGAAAACAAACCCAGCCTATCCAATCTCTTCTTATAACTGAAATACCCCAAAACAGGCAACATCTTTGTAAATCTTCTAGCACCTTGCACACAATTAACTGAGCTCCATCCCAACTAACTCCCCATATTTGTGCAAGTTACTGAATATCCCTTTAAATAACACAAGTTGTCCCTGAAGCTCAGATCTGATTTCCTATGGACCACACTGTGGGTGAACTATACATGAATCAATTTCACAATGCACGAGTCAATGGACACTGCACAAAGACTGGTATCACCCCTGGGCAATCAATGAAGATAAATTTTGAGGTCAAAGTTACTCATTATTAGAAGAGTATCAAAATAGGCAATTACTGCCAGTTGTTCCAACCAATATTAAACTGATCTGCCAAGAGCCTGAGATGAACTTTATTGGGTACATTAAATAGTCTGATACTAATGCTGTTCCATAAGGCTCTGCAGTTGGTCGCCTGTATTTATCTTGTTGCAAATATTATTAATTTAGATTTAAATGTAGGTAGCATGATAAAGAAGTTTTCAGATTAAACAAAAATTGGCCTTGTCATTCACAGGGAGGAGGAAAGCTCTCAACTTCAGGAGAAGACAGATTGCTTGGTCAATTGGGCAGAAAAGTGGCAAGTGGAATTTAATCCAGAGAAGTGACAGGCAATGCAACACAAGAACATTCCATGAATGGAAGCACATTGAGAAGTGTAGTGAATCAGATGGACTTTGTCCATAGAAATTTCTGGTCACAACATTTAAGAGGAGATGGAGATCACACTGGAGAGGTTACAGAGGAAAGTTACAAGATTGTGAAGTAAGATAGGATAAGATGGCCTATTGTGAAGTAAGATAGAGGAGACTTAATTGAGATATACAAAATTACGACAAGTCTTGAAAGAGTAACTAGGAAGGAACCGTTTCCCTTGGACGAAGGGACATAGATGTCAAGCAACTGCTAGAAAGACTAAGGGAAGATAAGGAAAGTGACTTCACCCCAAGGGCAGTGATGGTTTAGAACTCACGCCTGAGAAAGTGGAAGAGGTAGGAACATTCAAAATTTAAAAGGTACAGGGATAAGAATTTGCAGAGTTGTGACCTACACAGCTCTGGATCAAGTGAATATATTCAAAGATGAGAGAGGCAAATCTTGAATCCATGGTTATGGGGAATAGGCAGATATGTGTTGAGACCAAAACCAGATGAACCATACTTGTACTGAAAGGCAGAAGAGTGTCCATTGGGTGTACGGCTGACTCATGTTCCTATTTCATAGGATCCTTTTCTTTAAAAATCGTGTGGAAAATATATGCTCTACTGAGATAGTTCCAGCCAATTTATTTCTAATCACAACTTAATGAACCATAGATCTGGGGATCATAATTCGGAAGAACTTCCTTCCTGGATGTTAGGACTCCCAACCCAGAGCCCTGAATGGTCCTTGAGCCACAGTATCTGAGAGGTTCAGGCTAAATGCGGGAGCTGGTTTGATTGTAAGGTGTACCTATTTACACCTGTGGTGCCCACTATTTCTGTGTATTCTTTTGACCTATCTTTATTGTTGTAAGTTTAAACTGTACTCTATGACTCTTCAAGCTGCTGTGAAATGATGCGGCCATTGTTTGGAGCATAATGGGAACGTGAGTTACAGAGATGATTGAAACTTTAGTCATGAGTTTTCTAAACATCACTAACTTGTCATAAAAGATGAACTTCACTTGTTAAAAAATCCAGAATTGAAGTACAGGTTTTCCCTTATGCAAAGAGACAGCTACTGTCTGAAATTTATACAGCTACTGTCTGAATATTGTGGGGTCAACATCAGGGTGAGACCAGAAAACCTGTCAATGATGTCAGTAGCTGATGAAGAGAAAAAATGCTGACCAATAATCTGACAGCAAGGATAGTAAATAATAATAAATTACTAATTTTAATTTTTTCTGCATTTATAGAATTGGAAAAACAGCTAAAGGATGGAAATAAGAAACTGAAGGAAAAATCAGATTACTTGTCTGGATTAGAAAAAAACGTGACAAGTATTAAAGAGTTTATTGAGGAGAAGATCAGCTTCTACAATAAATGCCTACCATAATAAACCAGCAATCCACCTTTTTATTGTCAATTACCCTTCGTAACTTTTAAAATTAAGACTTCGCAAAATATTGTGTAAAATGTAATGCTAACAATGTGATATTTCATGAGAATGGGCTTATATTCTGTTCTCTGCAGTTGAGTCACAGAACATAAACCCACTATAAACAAACCATTGTTGTATGTTGTCTCTTTGAGTATCCATTCAAAATTTGTTACAATTTGAAGTTTAACAAATTTGAAACACATGCGACATTTAATTATAGATCCCAGCTGATTTAAACAAAATGGCAAGTCACAAATAGTAATCTTGGCACAATGGACTTCGTATTGACCAGCAAGTTATCAAATGTGATAACTCACTCACCAAATTCATTACTATTTACTTGTGTTCAAATCTCCTTTTCCTTTCTAATATCCTATACTTTGTTCTTTGGCTTTGCAAAATATTGTTGACGGTTTTGCAGTTCTTCCTTTAATCTATTATATATGACTTTCTCGTTTAGCATGGTTTACATACGGTGATCTGTCACTCATCACCCCAATGTACAAGAGTTCAGAGCCAGAAAAATATGACCACTTCATTTTTATGTGAGTGGGCAATTTGCTGCTACATTCTGTCAGTCACCCAAAAATGAAAATCTACTCCTGTGCAGTTATTGAACACATTTTTTTACTTTATCTAAAATTCTTCTTATCAGATTTAAAGTTACTTTTTTTATTGGTGTGGCCCTTTGGTTGACAAAAACATTTTTACTTATCCAAATCTCTAACTTTATATTATTCCTTGCAACCATCTCTCTTCCAGGCTACAAAGCCAAACACTGAATTTTCTCAAGGATCCTCATAGTTAACTACTCAATTTCAACAGATAGACAGAGACCCCTGGATAGTAACACACCAGCTCCTTTTTTTTGCCAAAAATGTTCATCGGGAAACCCCTGGGAAAGCAGGTTTTTCCCCACTTTGCCATGGAAATGTAACTTACATGAGTCTCAGTGTACATTTTAAGAACTGAGCATACTATGTGATATGACCTTGATACATTATTGTACCAGACACTTTTGTTAGGTTGAGAATGACTATCTTCAATCATGGATATTCTGTGCTTAGGTGATATTACTTGCACATGTAAAAAAACTCACAGATAGGACAAGAAGCTTGACCCTTCGTATCAGTCTCTTGGCTCTTTTCTACATAGCCTTCAGCAACCACTTGAACATTTGTCAAGATACAGGTCCTCCCCAAGTTATGGCAGGGTTATGTTCCTGTTCACAGTTCACAACTCAAACAATTCGCCAGTCAGAAATGAGTCTGCCAACCATGTTCCCACCCGGCAGAAGGTGCCTGGAGCCCCACGGCTGCTGGCAAATCCATCCTAAGCACTCATTCGTATATACCGGCTGTACATAAGTCATGCGTTCGTAAGCTGGAGAGGACCTGCTTTGCCATGGGAGACTCTTTTTATGTTGATCTGGATGACACCTACAACAGTACAATAGTATCTCAGTGGTGAACCGGAGAGTTTACATGCTTGTCTGTAGATAAATGACAAACTTTGGACTCAGAGAAACGTTGCAAAATTCCTTGCTCCAGGCTGGAAAGATCCCAATACACAAAATTCATTCCACAGCAACCTTGCCAAAACACTAGCGATGTCCTCAAGCTGCAGTAGGTGGCAAACTTCAGTGACAACATCCATTCTGGAACATGGATGTCTCAGAAATGTTAAGTTAAATTCAGGAAGGTAAGGTTTCCAGTGAACACCCTGGACAGATATGGCTCCCTGCTGCAAGCTTTTCTGATCCCTCTCTTCAAGTAGTTTGTCCTTCACTGCATGACTGCTGTACATTCTCCTTGTTATGCTCCACTCCAAGGGGGAGGCCTCCTAGTCTGAGACCTACCAGTATGTGAAGCACCCTTGGAGTGAGCAAAACACACACCACACACTCAGAAGCTTGACACGAACAATGGACAACAGCAAACACATGTAAATTTGTAGCAACGACCAGAAAAAAACAACCAGCAATTAATTATTGGTAATTGATAAACCCTTAAAAAAAACCACTGGTGGGATTCCTGCAAACTGATAACATTCATTCAGAAGTGCAAAGTTATCAGAGGCTGTTAGCTGGAGCTTTAAACTCCAAAACTGCAGAACTAACATCTAATCACCCTTGCATGTGCTTTTCCAAGACTGCATCTGACGAGGCTTGTGTTAGAATTATATGTATGCGAACCATGGGTATCACTTCAAATTCCTTCTGCAATCATAACATCCAAAAAAGCTGATTTCAACTTGGTCCTTTTCAACTTGCTCCCTCAGCTATTCCTGAATGGTGAGTGGTGCTTATTTACCCTTGTCAGGAATAAATTTCATCAATATCACCCTACTTTCATATGTATTTCAATCAATTGGTTCCCTAATCTCCGGAACAGCAGGAATTCTGATAGAAGTTTATAAGATTACGAGAAGCACAAATAGAATAGACAGCCAGGATCTTTGTCCCAGGGTCAAAATGTCCAATACAAGAGGGAGTGCATTTAAGGTGAGAGGGGGTAAATTCAAAGGAGATGTGCGAGGCAATTTTTATACAGGGAGTGGTGGGTGCCTGGAATGTGCTGCCAGGGAGTGGAGGCAAATAGAATAGAGGGAGGTTAGTTTAGTTAAGCGTTTCATTACTCGTTTCACTAGTTAGGCACAACATCGTGGGCCAAAGGGCCTGTCCTGTACTATACTATTCTAAGTTCTATGCATCTTCTGGTTTTGACGATAGTTTAGGATCGTATTCAAAGTTATTCATTTTGCATTAAGTTTCTGAATCCAGGTCACGTAGTTTTTATTTATTCAAGTAATGTGGCTGGCATTTCCAGTATTTATTGTCCATCTCTATTTACCCCTGCTTTGGAGAGAAGGCTTACAGTCAACCACATTCTGGAGTCACATTCAGCCAGACCAGCTAAAGATGACAGATTTCTTTCCCTGAAGAATAGTGAATGAGATAGATCCTGAAGAAAATCTGGTAGTTTCACGGTTACTGTAATTGAGATCAGCTTCTTTAAATTTGAAATTTATTTAATTATGTACAGTCCCCAGCTGCTATTGTGGGATTCAAACATGTTTCTGAATCATCCTGATGGCTGCCTTTGTGTGTGGCTACAGCAACCTGTGTGCAGGACCAAAGTAGGCAAACACCAAGTGTCACTACGTGCTGAGGTCCTACCTGTCCCCTGTGCTGTGAAGGACTCATCCTGCATAATGTTCCATTCAGTCGGATCTTGCTGCACTACCAGTTCTTCACAGAAAATTTTCTGCAGAGAAACACCTTTGACCACAAGTTCATCAGGCAGTGGTCAGCAGAGACATCCTGCAGGCCCTCTGGGAGAAGGATATGATGGCTCCTTCTGGGTGTTTTCCCTCACAGTCAAAGCCATTTGGCAGAATGCTTCATCACCAGAACTCACCAACAAGCATATTCCACCTGGGGAGTCTCCAACCTGATGGCCTCAGCATCGATTTCTCTAACTTCCGGTAACCCCACCCCCTTCTTTTTCTCCCCCCCCCCCACTCCTTTTTCTTCTCTTATTCCTGTGGCTCCCTTCCCCCGCCTTGACGACCTGTCCGTCTCCTCTCCTCCCCTCCTCTCCCCTTTATTCCATGGTCCACTGCCCTCTTCTACTGGATTCCTTCTTCTTCAGCCTTTTGCTTCTTTTACCTATCACCTCTCAACTTATTATATCTTCTCCCCCTCCCCCACCCACCTACCATCCCCCCTCTCACCTGGACTCACCTCTCACCTGCCTGTGTGTGCTCCTCCCCCTCCCTCCACCTTCTTATTATGGCTTCTGCCCTTTCCATTCCTGATGAAGGGTCTCAGCTTGAAACATCAACTGTTTATTTCCTTCCATAGATGCTGCCTGACCTGCTGAGTTCCTCCAGCACTTTTGTGTATTGTAGCACCAAGACCTTGCATCCCCATCAGATCCTTCCTGCATGGTCAGTGTCTCATTCCCAGCGCACACTGGCCTCATAATGGTTGCAATGCGGATGAGACAATCAAACATTTTTGTGGACTGTGCTTTTGCCAAGAAGGCCTGGAAAAGAATACAAGGGTCCCCAGCAGCTGCATGACAGAGAAATCTCTGATCTCTGTTCCCAGGGACACATACATCAACTGCTGCTAGAAGATCATCAGCTCGGTGAAAGCCACACTTTGCTCTGCCTAAAACCTGTTGGTCTTTCAATGTAAGCAGATGTTCTTAAGCGAATGCTGCCTCCTGGCACATTCCAGGCTGCAGGAATATGTGCTGTGGGATGCACAGAAGATCAGTGCAGCCAGTACAAAGGCTTTATGAGGAGGGATAGCAATCTAAAGTCCTGCTGCCACTAGATACTGTGCCTGTCAAACAGTTCGTGGGTGTATTGCTGAAGGATGAAACATGAGTGGCCTCGATGCTTTATAAGTAGAATGTGAAGGTTCATGAGCAGAAAGAATGCATTGATTTGACAACACAATTGAAAGCATAGAAAGACATGTATTGATTGTATTTTCTGTACATATTTTTATGAATAAAGTAATTTTTTGAGATAAAAAAAAGTTCTGACTTGGAAATATGCTTTATCGTCACTGGGTCCAGCTCCTGGAACTCACTCCTGAGCCGCACAGCTGGAGTACATTATCAGAATTCACCATCTTCCAAATTGGAAGATGCGGTCCTATTCCTCAAGCTTTATATTGTCCTTCGTGGGAACAGTGTAGGTTGCCAAAGATACATTGATCAGAGTGTGAGTGGGATGGCAAATTAAAGTGACAGGTGACTGCAAACTCAAGGTCACTTTTGCAATTTGAATGGAAGTGTTCTGCAAAGTAGTCTCCCAAACACCATTTATTTTCCCCAATATAGAAACCATTTTGTGATCACCAATATGCATTAAAATCAATGGAGGGAAGTACAAAATTGTTGCTTCAACTGGAAAGAGTGTTTGGTCCCTGGACAGTGAAAAAGGAGGAGATAAAAGGGCAGGTATTGCATCTCCTCCGATTGCATGGAAATGTGCCAGGGAAAATAGAGTGGGTATTAGCTCCATGTGTGCATGGCTCTCAAAAGGCTATGTTCCAGACAGCAATAAATATGTAATTACGTGTGGAACATAGCCTTTCAAGAGGATTACCAATGTGGGAGATCTGTAATTAAAGCATAATATCTTTGTAAAAAAACAATTAATTTTAATTATTTAAAATGTGAAAATAAACAACTGCAATTGTCCTGGCTGGAACAATGGAAATAGTTAGTGTCTTTTTTAAGCTATCCTGTCTTTCCACATCTATAAATATAATTTTTCAATACATTTAGAGGAACTGCATCCATTATCTGTAGGAGATGACTGATCTGGAAGGCTGTAGGTCCATACAGTACCACAAGAGGGCAGAGCACTTTGGAGATTTGGCCTTGAATTTATATTATATAGCGTCATAATTTGGTGAAGAACTAATTTCACTAAAAACGCCATCATTGTGTAAGAATCATCTGGCTTCACACTTAAGACCCAATTACATCTTGCAGACCAACTTTGTAAACTTTCAAACTGTACCTGCAATGTACATCACGGGCACATCCCTCCCCACTATAGGTAGTATCTACAGGAGGCGCTGCCTCAAGAAGGCAACATCCATCATCAAAGATGCCCACCATCCGAGCCATGCCATCTTTTCGCAGCTACCATCGGGCAGGAGGTACAGAAACCTGAAGTCCCACACCACCAGGTTCAAGAACAGCTACTTCCCTTCAACCATTCGGTTCTTGAACCAACTGGCAAAACCCTAATCATTATAGTTTAGCAACACTATGACCACTTTGATCACTTTACACTAAAATGGACTTTTTTTTTTGTTCTAATTGTGTTCTTTCTTGTAAAAATTTATGTCTAATTTATGGTTTTTTCTGAATGCTGCTTATACGATGCTATGTGCTGTGATGCTGCTGCAAGTTTTTCATTGCACCTGTACATACATGTACCGTGCATATGACAATAAAGTTGACTTCACTTGAACTTTCTAAATAGATATTAAATTACACTAGAGACACAAGAGACTGCAGATGCTGGAATCTGGAGTAAACAAGACAGACCAGATGAAGATCTCGACCCAAAACGTTGTCTGTCCGTTTCTCTCCACAGATGCTGCCTGACCCACAGAGTTCCTCCAGCGTCTTGTTTGTTGCTTTAAGTTACACTAAACAATTATACTTGTTTCTTCAAATTAGCTGGACATTGAGGCTGCTGAAGCCCTGGGATCAGGCTGTTAGCATGATTTCCAGCTGAAAACAGTTAAGAACCAAGTCACTGCTAAGTCTGTGCCTGTTCAATCACCTCAAAGAAATGCTAAAATCAAGGTCTGCCAGTGAAACCATTTTCCCCACCTCTAAAATGCCAATAAATCCATAAGTTTTAAACATCAATCCCGTCAAGGCACTGTTGTATCTCTGAGCATTGAACAGGATGAAGAAATTTTCTTCATATGATAGTAGATAATTTCATGATCTAGGAGCGTTAAGTAATATCTTCACAACATCTCAAGTTCTCCCTGGCTATGACTCCTGCCTACCAAAGTAATTACCTCAAATACTTCTACAGATTTATGTACAGACATTCTTCCGCAATTGTTAAGCAGACCCTTGGGATTGAGGATGACCTGCTTCCTCTTTAATTTTGTGGGTTCTGAGGGGGCTGATGAAGTCAATGTAGGAACCACAGACTATTCCACAGACAGGGCAGGTGGTGACTGACGGGGTAGGCAGGTGGGTAGTTTGTGAGGTGATGCTCTCCATCCACTGCTTATGTAGGGCTTCTGTATGCTCCCGATGTATGGCCTTGATGTTCTCAATACCATCCTGCATTCTCCTTCTTCACTTTGGATAGTCATGGGTCAGTCGTTCCCAGGAGTCAGTGGAAAGATAGCACTTCAAGGAAGATTTGACCATATTCTTGACTTCTTTCCTCTGACTGCCCAAGACGTACCTTGGAATAGTGTGTGATCTAATGTCAGGCATGCTAACAAAGTGGCCCAGTGTAGCTAACTGAGAGCAACTAGGTCCTCAGTGCTGAGGACATTGGCTTGGGCAAGGATGCTGATGTTGTTTCACTTATCCTTCAAATGAAAGCCAGACTGGAACACAGTCTTGTTGGATATAAGCATCAAAAGAACCAGGTGATCAACACTCACTGCAGGGAAAGTCTGGTAATCAGACCAACCACACACTTAAAGACATTTCTGGGCTAAACTAATCAATTGTCAGTGACGTACATGTATTATACTCAGATTTGTATGCTTGAATTTAAGTGATGGTTTATCGATGTTCATCCTCCTCACTGCATGTATATTTATTCTACTCACATGGGTGTTCAGAGTTTGGACTGTAAATATACTGTTACAATTACTTTGAAGGAGGGTCACCAGCTTCTGAAAATTTATTCCTCATGTTCTTTGCAAATGAAGTGCACAGATATTGTTGGTCATGTTAAGTGGCATGCTGCACTTATTTTGATACCACTTGTGCATAAATTGTAGGTGTATGTGAATGAAGTGCATTGAAATAGACCTTAACTGAGGGCAGGGCTATGCATGGGAATTTGAATCTGACTGCATTTGAAGGTGGCAATTTAAATGGACATACTGCACCTGTATGCTCACACATGCTTGTTTTTACTATTTTTGGTGACTTTTAGCCCCATCCACTCCATTTCCATCCCAAGCTACAGCTAACTGAGGATACAGTTTCTATAACAAGCCATCCAATGTATGCAGATTCTTTGGACACACAATGGTGACATCATCTCAAAGTTCTGTTTCTCCATCACAAATGCTGCCTGACTCGCTTAGTAATTCTGGCATTTTCTGCTTTTATTGCAGGTTTCCAAGATCTGTGGTACTTTGATTTTGCACAGCACGTACTACAAAGGTCATGTCCTTATTAGAGCTACCTGGTTCAGGGAAAAGGGCAATGCATAACAAGGCTGATGCTCCTAAAGAAAGCTGTGTCATGCAATTCAAAAATATCCTTTTCTGAAGAATGATCAACTATATTAGAAACATGAGAAAGCCCAAGGGCATTGTTGAGATTTATGACCTCTTAATAATGTGTTCGCAGATAGAAAGCGAAATACATATTACTGAGAAATACATATTTATCATAAAACATAGAAAGCTATTGAGTGGAGTGCACTACTGAGGTAACTATGGAAAACATTAGCAAAAACTACAGTACTTCCTTTGTTACCCTGCCCACACAGAAACTAAATATTCAAATAATACCTCTAGGCATACATCAGGGTAATACTCCTTTATTTATATTCTTTTCTCTGCTTTCTTTTTCTTTATATTCTGCCACCTTCCCACATGAACATTAAGAAGATTAAACCCATTGCCTTCTGTTACAGCACAATCTTTGTTCCCTCATCATCCCATTGCCCAAGATTGGACAAACTGTTCTTGTCCTCCATATCTTGCTTGAGTCCAAGCTGCGTTTCTGACTCTACATCATCTTCATTATTCAAGTCCTTATTCCATCATAGTCACATCCACCACCCTTACCTCAATCCGTTCACTGCTGAAACACTCATATTTTTGTCATTTCCAAAGTCAGTTACTCTGACTTTGGGGTCAGTGATGGAAAGGATGAGCAGCTTCAAGTTCCTGGGCATCAACATTTCAGAGGATCTATCCTGGGCCCAACACATTGATGCAATCATGAAGAAGGCACACCAGTGGCTCTACTTGTTAGGAGTTTCAGGAGATTTGGTATGTCACCAACGACTCTTACAAATCTCTATAGATGTATGGTGGAGAACATTTTCACGGTTGCATCACAGCCTGGTATGGAGGCTCCAATGTGCAGGATCGTAAGAGGCTGCAGAGGGTTGTAGACTCGGCCAGCTCCATCACGGCACAACCCTCCCCACCATGGAGGACATCTTCAAGACGTGGTTCCTCAAGAAGGCAGCATCCATCATTAAGGACCCTCACCATCTTACATGCCCTCATCTCATTACTACCATCAGAGAGGATGTACAGGTACCCGAAGATCCAAACTCAACGATTCAGGAACAGCTTCTTCCTGTCTGCCATCAGATTTCTGAATGATCCATGAACCCATAAACACTACCTCATTATTCCTTCTTTTTATTTTTTGCATTATTTATTTATTTTTGTGATTTATGGATTTTTATGTCTTTGCACTGTACTGCTGCCACATAACAACAAATTTCACGTCATATGTCAGTGATAATAAATCTGATTCTGATTACTCCAGTGGTTTCTTTGATGTCCTCTTATCCTGGATAATGCGCAACACATTCAAATTTCTTCTTACCTTGCGGTAATCTGCCTTTAGCCCAGTATGATCGCCCTACCATTTCTATGACTTAAGTTGGCTCCTGCTCCCCACACTAGCAATGTTTAACACAGGCTCCTCCCTACCTGGATAATATCTCCAACCCATGCCTCTCTTCCCAAATAACATCTGTCTGACTGAGTCTCTTGTATATTGCCTTCCTCGTCTTCACCCTGCATGATAACAGCTTCAGTCCCATCCTCAAAACCTACTCCCCTAAATCTCTGACTGGCCACCTTCCCCTCCACCAGTAAATCTAATTAAAGCACACATTACTGGCCAAACCTTCAGTCATTCCCTCTCACTCCCTCCCTCTCACTCCCTCCCTCTTTGGCTTTTTGTCCACTTTCCCCAAGTACCTGTGAAATACAAAAAGCTCATTTTCATGGTATCTATTCCCTGTGTATACTGTATATGCCTATGACAATACTTTTGAACTTGAAATACCATTTGATAGTTTTCTGTTTTAAAACAATTTGTTCTTTTTCCATTTTCCTGTGTCACATGTCATCCCAAATAAACAAGACAAATTCGGCTCACTTCAAAAACAACCTGTCAGAGATATGAAATAATGGGGGGCTGGACTGGATAGCTTTTGAAACAGGCACAGGGATTTCAACACACAAGTTTTTACAATGTCTGCCAACATTGTGCTGCCCAGAATGGGCTCCCTGCCGAGGCATGCAGCCAACAACAATCATGCATTTGAGTGGACAATGTAGAATTGGCCTACTACCTTTTCCTGTGCATGGCTGCTGGCACAACTAACACTGCCTGTATGGTTCACTAGTGGCATGCCTTCAGCAGAGTCTCAATATCACGAGTGGTTAGTGTCACTTGTAGCACCAAATAATTCGTCCTTGTTCTTTTACTTGAAAATTGTAGTCATATGGCATGACAGAAAGCTTGACTAAATAAGCTCAGGATCAAAGAACTATGTGACTGGTATGTAAACCTTAACAAAGGGGTGTTTCTGTTAAATGTAATTAAGGATCTTTGGTCTTGTAATCACCTGAGGAAATGTTGCAGAACTGAGAAAATATGCAAATACCTTTTGTAAAGTAGCCTTTCTATGCAGTAACTGCTAATGCAATCAATTGCCTCTTTGTTATTTAAAATGCTACAAGCAAAGACAAGCCAGACCAAACCTGTTGTGGTCATTCTTTTGGCAGAGACAAGGGGATATGAGGAGTTGATCACGATATCAGAGATATGCAGGAAAAATGGGAAGGGAATGGGTTCTGAATATGGTGCTGGAAAAACATATGAACATATTAATTAGGAGCAGAGCAGGCCACTCAACCCCTCGAGCCTGCTTCGCGATTTAATCAGATCATGATTAACTGTAACTGGAAGCAATTGAACAGAGACTGGGAACTACAGGCCAAAGGAATTGTGAGTTGTCAGGCCAATTCCGCACAAGGGCAACAGAGTGGTAAACCGAGGGGGATTTAAATGAAATTTAGGACATTTCCCAACACTTTTGAGAAAACTGACAACAGTCAAGGAAGCATGCAAGAACAGGTGGAAGCTATTGTCTCGCACTTCACTGTGTGTTTCGATGTATATGTGACTAATAAAGATATCTTATGTCCTCAAAGAGATGAGGAGCATGGATATTCATGCCAACCTTCAGAAATAATGTAATGCCTTTGTAAAGTTTTTTTCTTTGTATTTCAAGAATATAATAAAGCTCACCTTAATGTGAAATTTGAGTCTGTAACTTTAAGTCAACAGGAACCCAGATGCTCACACACTAAACTTAGTGGAGGCCCATTGTGGCTGTGACAGGTGCTGGCAGACATCCTGGAATTCAGTTTGACCTGGAAGACATAGGAATGGCACAGATTAAGTGACAACATTCTCCACTATTCTCAGACTCCGCACTGCAGGCCCTGATGGAGATGCAAAGGCAGAGAGATTTCCTGCAACTGCAGGGGCCAGGAAGTTCTCCAGCCACATACTGCAAAAGCTGTAGGAGGATAAAGTTGTGGCTGTCAACCCCAGGGATCAAGTTCCATGGGCCTGAATGCAGTTCTGCAAAATATTCAATGATCCCCTAAGTCAAGGTCCACAAAATCATCTACAATTCTGTATCCCATTAAAAACGCCGCAGCCACTGCCAATCCTTCACACCTCCATTACTCACCAATCAACAATCTCTTTCCATCAAAACTTATACCTAACATTCATAAACTTCACACCTTGCATACCACTCAGTCATAAGAGAGACACAAGAGACTGCAGATGTTGACATCTGGAGCAACAAACAATTTGCTGAAGGGTTGAGCAGCATCTTTTGGAGGAAGGGAATTGTTGTGTTTTGGGTTGAGGCCCTGCATCAAGACTTAATAGCTTCTGGATGTCTTCTAAATGAGGTGAGGCAAATAGGTAGGTGTTGCCTTCAGGCAGGGGAAGGGAAGATATCGAACAGGTACCACCTCTGCATAGGCTGAAGTCACATGAGATCTGCCACAGAAAACTCATGTGAGAACTTCAATGAATAGCTTTGAGAAGAAAGCTGTTGAACATGCATAGGTCTGCCAGAAAGATTAAATACTATTTCAATGAACAAAAGAGGAGTCCAAAAGCAATCCTGCAGAAGACTTTGCCCAGAGATTATAGTCTATACATTCCAGCTGGAAAATCTGGTCGTGGAAAACTCCACTGGCCAATTTGAGGATCCAATCATAAACACCAATGGCCAGTATCACCCAGCACAAGCTAATACTACCCATTGTACAGTTACAGCAGTGGGGGCTTAGCCGTGTAGGGTTACCATGCTGTAATTGTGCTCAAAAAGCACACGTTATAGGGGTAGATTTCCAACCAATGTGTCTTCCTCATTTGCAATAGACTGGTGTCAGCTTGCACACCGACTCTTTTCCAAGGCTTATCTCAGACTGGTAGCTCAATTTGTTGAATTCATTTTGTAATCCAACTCAATTCCACACCACATCGGGATTCCAATCTTTTATTTTAATATAAAATCAATCAACATAAAGTCAATTTCAAAGTGTTAAGATCATGCATAATTGAATACACTGTGCAAAACTTCTATATGTATATACTATATTTATAATCTAATGTTTAGATTTTGGCCATTGTAACATGACATGTTGAAATACTGAAACAATTACAAATCAAAGTAAAAGGATAAAAGGAAAAAAAAGATATTTGTCTTTGTATAATATTATTTTGAGAATTCTGCTTACATGTTCTACAGAAATATGAGTTACACAAACCTTAGGAAAGATTTTCAATAATTTGCACTATATTCACTTCAGATTTCAGAATGGAAAGTCACAATGAAATAACTACTGTATTAAAAGAACTATTGTATGACAGGGACAGAGTGGTTGCAGATGGAGCTATTCAGACAGGGTGACGTGTGTTTTCTTAAATAACAGGAAACTCCAACAAACATTGCCTTAGTTCCAGACAGAGACACAAAATGAAAGCCTTACTTTGGAAACTCATTTAACACAGGATGCAATCCACAAATCAGATGTTGTACACTAACTTCATTGTTTCTTCACAGACATTATTGCAAGAGAGATCTGTCTTAATTGAGAGATCTGTCTCAATTGGATCTCAATTGAGAGATCTGTCTCAATTGGATCTTGATTTCCTTTTCATTTACACAAGCAATAAAAGGCACAACAACAAATCCAAGTTAAATTAAAAGATTTTCTTGTAAGTGAGTCATAGCTTGGTTTTCTGAACTTGAAGCCAAACCAAAATCTTGGGACCAGCAATAATTTCCTGATTTAATAATTTTTTTCTTTCTTGTGTGAAAGCTGTGAAAAAATAACTGCACCATGAACAATCATGGCAAATATAGTTCCACCTATCACCTACCAGTCTCTATCCCAGCCCACTTCATGCTGTTATATATGTCCCACCTCTCCACCCCCACATATTGTCAATCTTTCTCCTTCCTTCTCAGTCCTGATGCAGGGTCAACTTGCATATTCTGCCTCCATGAATGCTGCTTGACCCACTGAGTTCGTCCAACGGTCTGCTTTTGTTCTAGATTCCAGCATCTGCAGACTTTCTTGTCTTCTTGTCTACCATATAACTTTTACTGATTCATGTTTTACCATGTGTTCATAAAACAACATCTTCATTATGCAATTGTCTTTACTGTGGCTTTCCCATACAATGGGAATTTGTTAATTAAATTAAGAACATACTGTTGGTCCCTTTCTTCTCTTCTTTGGCAGTCCCTTGGTATTGAAGATAGCTTGCTTTCACTCCGGTTTTCTGGGTTCTCACAAGGCAGGCAAATGGATGGTTTGTGAAGTCGTACACTTCTACTATTTACACAGAGCTTGTGCGTACTTGAATTTACACAGAGCTTGTGCGTACCTCATCCTTGAATTGGGTTCTCAAGACCATCCCAAATGCTCCTTCTCCACCTTGAGCTGTCATCGGTCAGGGATTCTTAAGAGTCAGTGGCTGTGCTGACACATTGAAGGAAGTGGTGAATTTCTTCATAGGTGTCTGCCTTTGGTGAGAGACATTCCCTGTGCTCTACATTTTCTGACCTCATCGTGAACCTTTATTGTCGGAAGGTTGGTAGGGGGCCATTGTCTTGCAGATGTATGTCATACCAATCTCATAAGCTTCAGTGAACAAGTCAATGATGGATTGGAACTTGGCCTCCAAGCACACATAAATGCAAATATGATCTGCATGTCGCAAGTATCACCTGAGGTTTGCATGATCTTGCACAGGTTGAACAGTTTCTCTTTAGTTCTGAAGAGTGGAAGAGCAGCTCCACTCCTACAGGAAGTTTGTTGGAGATGAGATGTAGCATTGTGATGAGAAAGACCAAGAAAAGTGTTGTGACAATGACACAGGCTTCTTTTCAATGAGATTGGCTTTGCTGGAGACCTACTGTACAGTGATCATGGCTTCCACATCATCAAGAAGCAAATGTATGAGGGAGGTGAATTTCTCTGGGTAGCCAAACTTGAGTAGAGCTCTCTATAGTCTCTCCCATTGATGGAGTCAAATGGTTTAGTGACATGAAAAAATCAATATACATGGTTGGTGCCATTTCCTGCATTTCTCTTGGAACTGTTGCATGAATGGGATGATATCTACTGCAGGAATCAAAACTGCAAGTTGAGGAATAATTTTTTGGCTGCTGAAAGGAGGCAATTGAGGAGGACCTTGGCAATTACCTTTCATTTGGGAGACACCAGGGATACAGATCCCATTAACTATATATAGGCACTAAACAATCACCAGTGTGATCCCACTATTACCTGCAATACAAGTCTTAAAATTATTGACCCTGATAAAAATCTAATTGAACTTATTGACGTATAAGTGATGCAATTCCCTCAAATGGGAGAGGACTATGGGACATCAATCCCATAGAATTCATCTGAGTTACTTTGGCTGAGCTGGCTGCTGCCCTTCAAAGTGGTCCATGTATAAAATGTCTGATCCTGGGGGCAAAGGCTAACACAGAAATTCCACCATTTAAATCAGAAGTCCAACTGATGTTGGTTAAGAGGTAAGGATCTAAATGGGTTAGAAATTTCTTGAAAATATCCGCAATTTCTTCCCAGACTACATGCATCTTTACCCTTAAGCATCAGAAAGCTCAGGACTCCAGCTTGAACACCAAAGTCCCAAGCATATTGGACATGTTCCATCGGAAATTTCCCAGCGGGACTTTGACGTAACTGATGAGATACAGCAGAAATTGAGCTAAAATTTGCTGCTGCACCTCATTGGGCTTGTTGAACCTACATGAAGTTAGAACTGGCGCAGGAACAGTGCATATATTCACTTAGAGTAGTCACAACATGACTAACTTTTTTTAAAATAATTTAAGTTTGATTTAGTGGTTCTGATTGTTTTAAACAAGTTCTAAAGTTTTAATAACTGTTTATATGTTTTAAATTATTTTAATCGTTTTTGAATGGTGCATAGTAGCTTTGTCAACTGTTAAAGTATATTCAGCCATGTTGTGGGTGGGATTTGATCTGACCCATCCGTTCACATGGATAGGCCCTTACCATTTAGGATCAGAATTTTAATCTTCAGCAAGCTGGCATTGGGGAATCCACAAAAGTCCAAATTTTACCATTTGTCAGCAGCAGACTTGGCTTCCCACCTTTCTCTTCCAGAATCCTAAGCATGAGCTTCCCTCTGAGCCTTCCTGCAATATCCTTACTTAAGAGATAAGAGATGAGAAAGAGAAAATGAAAGAGGCACAAAGCAGAGGCCTACAGATGAGAACTTTAACTTGGAGGTATCATTTCACTAGATAGCACAGACCAGCCACTCCCGCAATGCTGTCATGGAAGAGTGATAGCACTAAGAATCAATGTGATCATGCCCTCCAAAGAGAAAGCTGTTCAGGTATGAAAGTATGGCTGAAGGGTCTTCCTGCAGAATGTCACATATCTCAGCAGTAACAACCTTGGAGAAACTGAACTATGAATAGAATATATTGTTCATTGGTGAGGTCCAGGTAGGATGTAGAGAGTCTGTGGGAGTAGGACTTTGCTACCAGACATGTCTTTGCCTCCTGGCCCAAGGAACTTGACCCACCCTGATTGGTCAGCCCTGACCAAAGTGATGTCTCCGGTAATGGAATGCGATGAGCAGCATTTATCACTGAGGCACTCATTAAATACATATCTCAACACTGAATGAAACATTCCTTGTTTTTTAAGCATATTGTCTGGATTTTGGAAGGTGTTTTAGCAAACTGCAGTCATTCCTAAAGTCCCCACTCAGATCTCCCAATGTTAGCAGAGTGTCCCTTTAAACGATGAGAAAAAACTGGGACAATGTGCTTGTTGTTCACCCAGGACTGTTCCACAGAGGTCACAGTATGGAATTTTCTGCTCCAATTTATACTGTAATGCATTACATGAATAATGTTGGCATTTGGTCCCTGAAAAACATCAGGCCTGCTGACATGACTGCCATGAAGAAGTGCCTAGTCCAATTTTATTTCTGGAAATGATCTCCAGCACAATCTACTCTGGGTAAAATTGAAGCTGGATTTTGTTTAAAAAATCTGTGAAATCAAATTCTGGGCTTATATTTCCTGCTTGATGATCTGCCATAGAGTCATCGAGTTGTACAGCATAGAAACAGGCCCTTTGGCCCACTGCGCCTATGCTGACCATCATGCCTACTAACTCCACTTTAATTTCATATCCCTCTGTGTACTTTCTGAATTTCTGGGCTTAAGCCTTTGGGAAGTACCATTAGTGCTATCATGTCAGTGATGACTAGATTAGAACCATTAGACCTGCTGGTAAGATATGTGGACTACAATGCTTCAGGAGATACACCTAAATGGACTATGCAGATAAATATTTCAGACATTCCCAGCTCATGATATTTTGTGCACAGAGAGCCAAGGAATCATATGATTGGGAGTGAGCTTCAATTATAGATTCCAGCTTATACATAACTGTTTCTATATGGGTGGTACTGCCGTTTACTGCTGATGCTGTCCATTTAAACAATATTAATGACATGGCTGAACTGTGCATGCATGTCTAATCCGTATCATGAATTGATTAGTTACGCAGGCAGTTAGTGTCTTGGGAAATTAAGCTTTGGTATGTGGCACACAGCCATGTTTCTGCATTGCAGGGCAGAATTGGTATTATATCTAAAATTATTTCAGCTCACAGTAGTAGCACAGTTAATTCAGTTCTAATTGATTCCATTCCTTGTTGAGCTATTGATATTCATGTTATTTAATTCTTGTCTTAAGTATGCACAGACCCAATTTTTTGCAAAGCAATGCAACTTTCTAAAACAGGCATTATTATTTACATGGTGAAAGATTGAAGCCTGCTGTTGTGCAGAGGGACTTGGGAGTGCTTGTGCATGAATCGCAAAAGGTCAGTTTGCAGGTGCAACAGGTTATCAAGAAGGCAAATGGCATGCTGGCCTTCATTGCTAGAGGGATTGAATTTAAGAGCAGGAAGGTTATGCCGCAACTGTACAAGGTATTGCTGAGGCCGCACCTGGAGTACTGTGTGCAGCTCTGGTCTCCTTACTTGAGGAATGATATAATGGCTTTGGAGGTGGTGCGGAGGAAGTTCACCAGGGGACATAGCCTCAAGATTCGGGGGAATAGGTTTAGGTCAGAGGTGAGGAGAAACTGCTTTCCCAGAGAGTAGTGAATCTGTGGAATTTTCTGCCCAAAGAAGCAGTGGAGGCTACCTCATTAAATATATTTAAGACACAGTTAGATAGATTTTTGCATAGTAGGGGAATTAAAGGTTATGGGGGAAAAAGGCAGATGAGGTGGATCTGAGTCCACAGCCAGATCAGCCATGATCTTACTGAATGGCGGAGCGGCCTTGATGGGCCAGATGGCCTCCTCCTGCTCCTATTTCTTATGTTCTTAGGTAAAGTAATTTAGACGTACTTGTCCTGTAGCAGCATAGATAACCCTCCAACCTTGCAACTACCTTTAAATCCAAGGATCCCAATAAAAACACTAGTTTAAAGGAAAAAATATCACAAAATACATGGTTGAAGACATTATGGGTCTTGCAAGTGACATACCCTTCCTGTTGTCTGTTTTATGATCACACTTTTGGCATTATACTTTAGCTAGTAAGGCTAAAGTACAGTACAGAAAATCAGAGCTGAAGAATCAAAAGCAAGGTGGCTGAAGAATCAAAAACAAGGTTACCAACTTGAAAACTGCAAGTAGGCACATTAAGACAAACAATCCAAATGATCAGTCAGAAACTGCATGAAAAATAGGAAAAATGAGAGACTAATTATAAATTATTTCTGACACATTTCTGTCTGCCATTTTTTCCTCAGTAATTAAAAGTCCAAATGCCCATAATAAGATTTTAAACAAAATAAATGAAAACATTATTAGAGAAAAAGATAGAGAGCCAGGCACAATGTTTTACCCATTCAGTTTTTACCACTCTTGTGTATTTTATCACGTTAATCAAAATTTTTACTCTCCTTCAAAAGCCCATGCTTAAACTTGATATTTCTGCTGAGAGACTGGAACTTGGTTACCGAAAGGCACTCTGAACATGTGCAGTGTGTTTAACTTCTCAATATGCATGCAAAGCACGGACTTACCCCAAATGACAGAATGCTGCTGTTTGACTTCCAAAAGTTTGTAATGAATATGAGGTAGAAGGAAGAAAAAGGAACTTGTGCAGAAATCAATTGGAAAATATCGGATTTATTCTTTACCTCAAAAGTTTATAAACAAGTTTATAAGGCCTGAGAAATGAGTCAGCTGCTTGCCTGTAAAACTTGCCACACAACCTTCTTTCATTAATTTCTCAACAGTTTTATAGCCCAAACAATGATTCATGCCTTTGTGAAGAACAAGGAAACCTCCCCTTAGTCTCCTGTGATGGAATCTATTTTCCATACCTTTGTAGGATGTAACTTTTTTTAAACATACTCACAGGAAATCAACATCATGTTCTCCATGCACAAATTGCAACCTGACCTGATTAGCTTGCTAGATCTTTTCTGAGGACAGCTACACATTAACCACATTGGTAGTTCTGAAGTCAGAGACAGATCTAACTGGTAAAGATGGCATATTTCCTTCCTTAGTGGACATTAGTTAATCAAATGGAAATTTATGTTGATCTGGTTGTCACTATTACCAATGCTAGCTTTTTTACCAAATTTAAATTGATTTGAAATTTTCTAGTTGACATATCAATAGGGGTCTTGATGCTCGTCCAGTAACAACAATATTTAACTAAATGTTATGAATTTAGATTTTAAGACCCAAGGTACATACAATTCAATCCTTATAGATGGAACTTGATCCAAATTCAATTCCTATTTCTGAGGTTCCTGATCCCTGATCAAGTAGTTCTCAACGATTTTGGCTGATGTCTGGGGGAGTTCTGATGAAAGGTCCTAACCTCTTCACAGATGCTGCCTGGCCTGCTGCATTTCAGCATTTTGTTTCATTTTGGATTTGCAGCATTTTGCATTTATATCTGTGATAATTCTATTCTGATCTTGCCTTCAATATTTTCAGCTGTGAATTTTGACAATTGGATGTTTTATTCCCATTGCTTAGTAAAAAAAAGTCCCTGAACCTAATGTCATCTTTCTGATCTTATCAAAGGTTGGTAGGGAACGGATTGTAATGAAATTTGTCAAACTACCAAATAGGCATCTTATTGTTCCAACAGGGGAAGACTTTTACAACCAGAGGTATGGTCATGGTTGTGTCATGATGCTCAAAGGAATGACCAAGGAATGGTGCCTTTCCAGTGTAATCCAAGTCCAAACAACTTTTTTTTTAAATTAACTTATGGATTGTTGGTGTTGGTGAAGGGTCAGAATATGCTGCTTATCTCTCATTGAGGAGGTGGTGGTAAGTTGCATTTATCACCTTGTGGTGAAGGTCTATTTCTGGTGTTTAGACCCAGTTATGATGAAGGGACAATACCTTTTCAAATAAGGTGGCAAGTGACTTGGGCAAAATTGGTGTTCCCAAGCAGATTTGCAGAACAGAGCTTTCTGCTATGCATGTGCAGATGTTTTCTCGCAATCCAAGATTGAATAAACTTGAATGCTTACCAAATAAAAACAGTCCTTATTATGTTTGATGAGTTCTAAATATCATGGTGACTGATGCACTCCAGCTTTTGTACCTACCAACATTTTCTACTTCAGAGTAAAATGAGTGATGGAATGCAAAGCTCTAGTTATTCAGGATAAAGTAAATCCAAACACAGAGCAACATGGAGCATTTGCTTTTGCCTACACTGTGATGACAACACATAAAAAGTATTTAGAAAAGGGAATAGTGCCAGGGAAATAGGAGGCAGGAAATGTTACTCCTAAATTCAAAAACAGAGATTGAACAAAACAGGGAGCTGTGGACCGGTTATTTTAAAATAACTAAGACAATGGAAGCCCCACCAAAAGATGTAATTGAAAGACATTTGGAAGGAATGCTATAAGGTCATACTTGACCAACTGGTGGATTCTTTGAATGAAAAGAATGACCAAAGATGATGCTACAAATGGAATAAATTTTCAAAATGATTTCAACAACTTCTTCCTTTTTATTAAACAAACAAAATTACCTGAAAATAAGAAAATATTAAGGCAGAATAGCCAAAACCTGCTCTAAGATTTCCTTTTGACAAATTACTGATATGTCTACAAGCACACAGTTGATTTTCGATTAAGATCAGAACCACACGGAGTGTGGAAACATGTGCCAGAATGGATGGTAAACTGGGTTTACACATGGAAACGTGGGGGGGGAAACAAGATAGTTATTCAGACTGGCAAAAGGTAAGAAGCGATGTTCCAGAGATCGATGCCAGACCAACACTGTTCATTACTTATATAAGCACTTTGGACTCCAGAGTTTCAAAACGAAGTGATAGAATGCAGAATTATCCATATTAAGCAGGACTAAATAACAGTTACAGCACCAACAAAGTGCGATAAATTATCATATTACTAAGAAACTTTCAAAATTCAATAATGGCAACTGAGATGAAATCTCTGAAATTAATGGGTGTCACAACTGGGGTCCCTGAGGGCTTCTGGATACCTCTCTCATCTGTAATTAATTACCTCCTGATCCTTTACTACTTCCTTTTGTGTTGCTCGCTAGTCTTTCTTCTCACCCTTTAAGCTCTTTGCGGTTTTCATTCGCTTCCCTCTTCTGCCAATTCCATCTACATAAAACAGAGCCTCTAGAGACGGGAATTTTGTTTTGAAGCAGAAACATTTGACATCAGCATCGAACATCTCCCACGGCCAGCAGACCCTCTGCATCAGAAAGTAACCCAGCGAGGCGGGAAGGAGCCGGTTGAGTGACGAGTGGGCGAACGCATGCGTGCAGGGCTTGCCTGCTCCTCGAGTGGGAGCGGCGCCGGGAGAGGGGGAACTGAGAGACTTCAACCCGTCCTGCGAAGGAACTGCAGCTCTTGTCACCGTTTATTCGCTGTGCTTTCTTCTCAAGTTCATTAGTTGCCAAGAGAATAGTTATACGGCAATGTTGCTCTTCGGGAGTTTAAGTATTTGGGGTAAGTTTTTTCGGGGGGGGGGGGGAAGATATTTCCTTTTCCCAAACAAATTAGAGAGCTTTTATTTAAGGGGCATATTCGAAATTTAAAGAATGATAATAATTGCATGCTGTAACTCTTATCTGCTCACTCCGCACCCAGTTCCGAAAAAGAGTTGAAATGAATTGGGATAAATTTGTAACTGCTTCATTTGTAGGAAACACTCTCACAGTTAAACTTAAATGAAAAGTTCCTACTGTCCTTAATACGGAATTCCCTTTCCCTTCACCTGATGCTTTGTTGGAGATCCGTTAGTAATTCCCCAAATTACCGGTAGAACCCTTGACCTCACTTCACAAACTTGTTCGTAATGAAGAAGTTCGCTCCAGTTCTTCAAGTCCTGGTCGGAATCGGAGCAGCGTGATTCGAACAGCACTAGCTGTTCAACACCGTTCTTCAAAGGGATTCTCGATCTCCCAGTAATTCTCAGCCCCTCATTACATGTACTCCTAAAAAATGTTTACGTCGCAGTTTGTGGGGTTAATTCAGTAAGGCGTCTACTAAACTAAAAGGTGTAAATTTTAAATTATTTATCAGCCACATTTTTCATTTGGGAATCCGAACTTGTTTTTAACATAAGTTGTATGTTTGGTACTTTACAGATTTACCAGCTCTGTTTAAAATATGTTGCCGTGTTACGACTAGTATTTTAATTTGTCTGAAATGCCCATCTAAGTGCATCAACTCAAGCTTGTCCTTCAGCACTGGAAGCAGATTGGTAATCTGATTCCCAGTTGAGTGAAAGGTTGCTTTACGCAGAATGGGCCTCATGCTCCACAGTCAACAGCAGCATGAATCAAAATTAACTTCCTTAACTTCCATCTAAACTAATACAATTGGGAATGTTACCAAAATTTCAGAGCTTGGAAGAATGCACGTGTACACGCACCCAGTCTATGTGAGAGTAGCGTGGAGGAAGCCATGGGTAAGTTTGGTAATCAAGTAAAATAATTGATGATCCCCATTCTGTGAATTTCAGTCAGTCTGTCTCTTAACCCATGATCTGTCCTCAGATCCTTGTATATTTTTAGTAATAGCAAAACCTTGTAATGAATCTTGAGCAAAATACTTCTGTGACATATCCTCGGTACATGGTAATGAATTAACCTGTACCATCGGTATGCAAGACAAGTTTTTCACTGTACCTCAGTACAAGTGACAATGATAAACCAATACCAATACATTTTAGGCTCGTGTTTACAAATAGAAATCTTGCATTAAATTGCATTTACACTTGGAAAGAAAAATTGCTTGGCTTTGGGGGAGGAAGGGAATGGGTCTTATTGGATACTTTGGAAGAGTTGGCACTGGCAGGATGGGCAGAATGGTCTCTGTTTCTTTGAAGCTACTGTTTACTATAATCTATGCTTTGTCTTCCAGTCACCCTTTGGCACTGTGCTCTCTCTCAAGAGCCAGAGTTCAGTTATGGCTGCGCTGAGGGAAGCTGTTATCCGGCTACAGGAGATCTGTTGATTGGGCGAGCTGATAAGCTCTCTGCCACCTCCACCTGTGGCTTGCAAAAACCTGAGCCCTTCTGTATTGTTAGCCACCTTCAGGTATGATGTACATTTTATTGAATATGATTGTGTGTGAGTGAGGAAAAGGGAACCATACTGGTACATTCAATTCAGAAAATATTTGTGCAGTAAAGCCTGTCCCATGCTTTGCTTTCGTGTTGAGATTAACTACCTGCTTCATTCACAAATTGCTTAGTCTTTAGATGCCTTCTTGTGATGTCCCACATGAGGGTGTGGCCTGAACACCTGTGCAAGATAACACAGGATAGTTCAAATATACCTTGATGGGAACTATTGAACTATTTGTGTCACACAATTACTTTAAAAAGCAGCTTTGTGATATTCCCCAAGGCACCCAATGATGTAGAAACTGTTCTAATTCTACTGTGGGTCAAATTGCCCTCCTCAAAAAGAATTGTGCATGTGCATACTTGTGCAAATGGAGTTTTAAGATGCTTTTAGGTTCCATGTACTACGCTAATACCCTGGTTTGTGAAAGTGCACACCATAAGTCTGTTTTGAAATAGACAGCACAACTTTTTAACATTGTGATCTGAAGGTTTTTTTTTGAAGTTTCAGTTCTATTTATGACTGAGGAGGTTTGTCAAGGAGAGGCCAGCAAATTACTTTCCTGACTTGCTTGGAGGGGGCAAAGATTAGTCTCTGGGCTTTGCTAATGATTTCCTTATTGAAGTTTTCATCATTGAATGAACTTGCCCCCAGATAGATCATTAATTTTTGAAAACAGCATTGCTACTCTGGAGTGAGTACAACTTTTTTTGATAGTAGTACCTGGGTGTTTTAGTCTGTTGGAGGTCAATAACTTTGATTATTTAAAATAAAGTACTTGCATCTTCTGCAACCTTATTTGTATCACCAATGAAAATATGTTAAAGTTTATTTCCTCACAGCAACACTACTTTGGCTATATTATTTGAAAGCATCAATGAGGAACTGCTGCACTTTGGTACCATTAGCATGGATGTGACATTAAACCAAGGCCCATTTATCTGTTCATGTGAATGTAAAGATCCCAAGGAATTATTCGACTATGGGGAGAACTTCTGATCCAGCTATAAACCAAGAGCTATAAAGGTCATGAGTTAAGCCAGGGTAATCTAAGGAAGATTTTAAGACTGAAAACAGAAGTCAGTCAGTGGCACAAGTGTATTTGTTTGGAAGGTGAAGACGTTGATGATCCACAAAACTTTGTACAGGAGAGGAATGGACTTAAATATGGTTGAGCAGCATAGAAACAAAGAGGGAAACAGTGAGACACTGAACCTTGATTTATTGGGGAGAAGTAGAGGCCGAGATGAGCAATATTTTGGAAGTGGAAGGAAGTACTATTGATCTTTATAACAAATATGAAGAAGTAAGCCCTGCTTAGCAGGTTTCTGAGGTTTTGAAGCCCTAGGAAATTACCACTATGTTCTTGGTCTTGACTGAATACATTCACTTTACAGTTGCAATTCATAGGGTATTTGTTTCTGTAAGTTAGCATATCAAATGCCTTTGCATTCACAGAAATGTAGCCGTGGCAAACTACATTCTCCTTATCATGTGTACTGCGTAACATAAATAGTCTGACTATCTGGAACTGATTGCGGCATTATTTCACAAAAATGTGGACATGCTCATTTTCTGTTGGTTTGAAGTGAGTGGTTCCTGCAAAGCAAGGGCAGTGAGTACCAGCAATGTAATTACAAAGGGTTTATGCATGACTTAATTCAGTGCAACCACCAATTGACTATATCGTAAACAGGAGAGCAGTGAACGAAGGTTACCCTCCTTTGACAGAAGCAGAGCAAATGAGCAGTATTCTTCCGATTAGTCCAGATGGAGATTGCATGCCTTTTTGGCTCACATTAAAATAGATAAGTGATGAGATCATATTAGAGAGTGGTTTTAACTCTGACAAGATAGTTTGCAAAGTTGCTTCTGTAACTGAACAATAATATCATCAACCAGCACTCAAAGTAAATATCTTTGTTCAAAGTTGGTGACTCAAGAAGGAAAAAAAGAACAGTAACTTGTAGCTATACTGATCAAAAGTGACACAGCAAAAGCTCAATCATCTAATGCAGCATCTTTCTGCATCTGGTTGAGAGTTATGCAGTTTTTACTTACATTTCTGCCTTATTTATGTTCGACAAAGTGAAAAAGATTAGAATATTTTCCCATTGCATTTGCATCTGGGAATCTCAGCTCAAGTGTACATCAGCTGCAGAGTTAATTTTTTTTCCCTGATCACCTGCTGCTTGATCAGTGCTAGTTAGAGTATTTTGCATAATGTTACTGTTCAGTCTGCAGTTGTACATTCTAAATGCTGAATTTGCCCATTTGAGTATTTTTTTATTTTATTTTTGTTCTCTAATATAAGGTAAACACTAAGAGCGGTATTATAAATATTTTAAAATGAATAAACAAGTTGTTTAAATAGTTACTGCTTTTGTCATAGTTGCCTAGTAAAGCCAGTCTTTCATTAGGTCTAATCAATTGGAGTCTGACAGCTGCTTTTCGAGATAATTGCCTGCAATCAGCAATCCTGTTTTGTCTTTATTTTGCAAGCAGTGTCTCAAACAGTTAATTTTGAGTGGTGCCACTGCTTATCTAGCCATTTATTCAAGAAATTGTGCAAGTAATGATACCTTGAAGGAATTGGGCCAGTGTGACCTCTTAATTGATTTGCTCATGGGGACAATCAAATGCCAAAACCTTGTCATTGGCCACAGTGGCTCATCAGTGCAAATGAAGTTGGAGATTACTGATCAACATTCTGGAATTTACACAATTTTCTTTGAAAACCATATACATCTCCAAGTACAGGCACAATTATTTCATGAATTGTACTTGCTAAGGAAAGAGCAAAGTTATTTGTAAGCATTTAAAAAAGCATGATGCTCCCTAATGTACAAAAGCTGCTTTGTATTTTAGACTTTATGCCAATAATTATCAAATTCCATGGCCAACTGCTGTTAAATTGCTTTTTAAGGATAGAAATTTTGCTCAAAGAGTAAATCCTTGGAAAGGAAGCATGTATAATGGGCAGCTGATGCTGCGCCTATGTTGAAATTAAATTTTACCCCTCGAATTGTTTTTATGATACCTGATTTATTGGGAAGCCAGTGATAAATTCCTAGTAGCTAAATTGGCTAGTCTGTTCTTGATGGCTTGAAAAGTATAGCAGTTAAAAACGATCAAAGGCATGAACCAGTTATCTAAAGCAGTAATCTATGATTTCCAAATGTCTTTAATTTTGCTGTTGGAAAAAGCAGTTGGCAAACTTTTGTGGGAATGGGTCAGATGCAAGATTAATGGTCACAAAGCATGTAATTATGGCACTGGGATCTGACGTACAAAAATGGCGCTTGACTCTTTCTACCGTAAATAATTCATCACTTTAGGAGTCAAAGTTTACTTTTGAATATTTTATGGTGTTAGATTGTAATGCATGATTCATTTGAGGCTGCATTGTTAACTCCACTCTGAACTTATTAAATCAAATTTATGTTTGTGGTGTGCATGTTTTAATATGTAGCCATCTGTTTCCACTATAGAGTTCTGTATTTTTGTAATGGTGAGAGATGTTTCCAGACATAAAGTATTGCAAACGCAAGCTTTATATTTGGCGGTACCTGTCACTTTAACTATTTGTACTTCAAGATGCTTTTGATCTGTTGTTGAGCTGCGGACCTAACTTGTCCCAGTTCTATTTCCCCCAAGAACGGTGAAAAACAGTGCAAATTAATGTACATCAGATGGATAGAACAGACATAAGCAAAAGGACATCTTACTGTTACTACCTGAGCTGCATTTGACTAAGAGCCACTCAACTTTATCTATTCCCTCCCGTTCTAGTCTGCCACGTTTGCTCCTGAACCCTTCCCTCCTCTAGGTTGAGCTATTTCAGTGATGTCCCAGCTGGCCTCCCATGTGTACCTTTTGTATGCTTGAGTTCATCCAGAACTGCTAACGGTCTGCCAACTTTACCACACCCAGTTTGCTATCATTCCTGTTCTTGCTGACCTATGCTAGTAAGCCACAATGTTAACTTTTTTCAAATCCTCCCAATACTTTCCTACTCTTGTTCTGTCAATTAGATTGTCTGTACCAATAGATTTTATGGTATTGTCACTTTATTAATATTTTGTGAAAAGCTTTGTGATATTACTGTATTAAAAATGTCACATTTCTGGAAGTTGTTGTAATGTTGTTTTACTGTAATGTATTGTTAACCCCGCCATATTGCTGCCCCTTCCAATTGTCAATCTGCTGGAAGAACTCTGCAGTTGAGCATTATCTGTGGGAGGAAAGGAATTGTCGACATTTTGGGTTGAAACCTTGCATCGCTCCTGATGCAGGGTTTCAACCTGAAACATTGACAGTTCCTTTCTTCCCACCGATGCTGCTTGATCCGCTGAGTTCCTCCAGCAGATTGTTTATTGCTCCAGATTCTGGCATCTAGAGTCTCTTGTGTCTCCAGCTTCCAATAGTGATAGCTTGATAGCTTAATAGCATTGAGGAACTCGATTGCGTCTTTTCCCAAACCATCAATAGGGATGCTGGTCTTTTGTTGTAACTTTGACAAATCTTGGCAAATCTCTGACCTCATCACATCAAGATTGCATTAAGAATTGGGAAAATAGAAAACGTACATTTTGAATTGGATTTTTCAGGAAGAAAAGAAATGCTTTTCATGTGATTCGCGGAGTCCTTTTGCTGAAAATCAAAACAGCCACAGAATTGAGAACGTGGTCACGACTTTTGCTCACAACCGACTGAATACCTGGTGGCAGTCTGAGAATGGTATGTGTTAGTTCCTGTGTGAATTGAATGTATTCGTTGTTAAGTAGGAACTGATTGTTTATGTAGTTAGAACTTTCAGCTGTTAGTGAAAATTTAATGTAGTAGCATTAACTTAAAGCTTTCAATGTAATGATTTGTTGATTTAAGTGATACTTCATGTTTCTACTGAGACATGATGACCAGATTACTCTTTATTTATAATCCTTTGCTCAATTCGTTCGCAGCTGGTTAGTATAATTGGTTTTGGTGCTTCTGAACTTTGAAAAAGGCAGGGACACAATGGTGCAAGGGAGGGAGTATACAAAATCAGCTAAGGTTTCCAGTGCTCATTTCTGCTCAGTCACCCCGTGCTGTGAATTGTGAATGAGTGAGAACATCTACTTTGCTATGAGGTCCCTCCTTAAGCCAACAGTCACAGACTATGCTCAAATGGTAAAACATCACTTGCTTGAAGTGCTGAGGGATTGTTTTGCAGCGGAACAATATCTCAATTGAGCTTGCAATTTAAAAAGTGTAAAAGGAAAAAAATGTGAGAAACATTCTTTATTAGAGAGCTCAAAGTTGATAGAGCATGTTGTAATCGCATTGTGCAGTGATCTCTTGGAGTAAAGGGAACTTAAATATTACACTAAAATCAGGCAAATGTTGATACCAATATTTTCTCAAGTGAAACTTATAGCTTAAGTGCATATGATCTTCATCTGTAAAAATGTGACTGATTTTGTGAAAATTTATTGAATAACCCTGAACATTAGTTTGACTTAAGTGTTTAAAAATGGTTTAGATAGTCTTTTATTTGGAAATGTAGGTCTGACATGTAACTAACTAGATTTCCTCTGAAATTCATTTGAAATAATTCTTTGGCCCAGGGGACTCTCTTGATTAACTGTTATATTGGGCCCTGCAGTATTTGCACATGACTAACAGTTGGTTGTAAGTAGAGGAAGCATCTTCTGCTGTTAACATCATGGTGCAATGTTGTGACCTGCACTTGTATTCTCTGTTGCATCATTACATCAAATGTTGCTGAGTTCCATATGTTAGATAACTTGAGGGGAAAATACGCAGCAATCTCAACAAAATTTGAAAGTTATCATGGATGAGGAAAGCCATTCAGCTTCTTTCTTCTAGAAATATCTTGGATGCCTTGATTTCTAATAGTATTCTGGGATATACATTTGAGTCTTTTCATTTTGAAGCGAGATTGGTATTGGTTTATTATTGTCACTTGTACCGAGGTACAGTGAAAAGCTTGTCTTACAAACCGATCGTAAAGGTCAATTCAATACACAGTGCAGTTACATTGAGTTAGTACAGAGTGAATTGATGTAGTACAGGTAAGAATAATAGTACAGAGTAAAGTGTCACAGCTACAGAGAAAGTACAGCACAATAAGGTGCAAGGTCACAACAAGGTAGATCGTGAGGTCATAGTCCATCTCATTGTATAAGGGAACTGTTCAATAGTCTCCATTACTTTCAAAAGTTCTCCACTACTTTTTGTCCAGCTGTCCAAGGTTCTGCTTCTGCAGGTTACATGGAACAATGTTTTGATATTCCAGAGCATTATTATGAAATGCCACATATTTTCTTTGTAGTTGCATTGTTACTTCAAATGCGCACTAACTAAAGTCTGATGCATTTGTCTGCTCGGTACAAAATAATGAGTTCCACACATTAGGCACATTGCAAGAATTTCTGTTGACGTAAATCCTTAAGATTGGGTACCTGTGAAAAAAAGAATTAAACCACATGTCCACAAATGGCATTCCTTCTAGATTCTTCCCTTGGTTTCATTGCTCTGCTTTCCATCTTGTGCTACAAGCTGTCCATGATGGCACTTCTATAACGTGACCATTCAAGTTTTATTTTCTCTATCCTTGTCTGTGGTGTGAGGTTATTTGTTTGAAGTGCAGATGCCAGTTGGGTTGCGTGGTCTATTTGTGATATATTTTCATGTTATGCCCATGTAATTTGTTTTCAGTTTTGTGTCTTAAGTTTCATTCATTGGAATTTACTAGTATGGTAAGTTTTTTTTTAAATCCTTTTACTCAATGAAAAAAAATAATTTTTCTGTAGGCATTGAAAATGTTTCTCTTCAATTGGATCTGGAGGCTGAATTCCATTTTACCCACCTCATCATGACTTTCAAGGTAAAGAGTTCTATGCTAGTGCTGAATATTCTGAAAATCTCTATACTTACGCAAGTGAAGCAATACTTGAAGTGACTTCTCATGAGCAAAATTTTTATTAGAATGAGTTTGGCTTGCTTTGTAAATGACCTTTTTTAAAAATAATGTGATCTTCTGAACCTGTGCTCATGTGAATTTTTCATGTGCAAACTATTGTCCCGTTTTTTGGGTTTGTGAAACTGCTTAAGTGCCTATAAAGAGCTTGTAAATTGTTTTGAGTTTTTCTGACCAGAGAACCTGCGTTCTGTCATGTTCTCTGAAGGCACTTCAGTTGCCATTCAAGGTAATGTGACAAAGATTTTTTAAAATCTTAATAAAACAAGTACGTTTAGGAATACGTTTGCAACCAATGGCTTGTATCCTAACCATCTGGAAGGGGCTCTCCCAATGAAGTCTGCTTTATAAACAGTCATGTAAAGAATTGGGATTGGTTTTAGCAGTTTGGATGTTGTTTGTGTGATAATTATGGCATGAGTGTAATACTGTGACACCATAGTATGGACACCTTGATTAGGGCTTGGGTCTGCTTCTGCTTCTGTTAGGCACAGTAGTGTAGCGGTTAGTGTAACGTTTTACAGTGCCAGCGACCTGGGTTCAATTCTGGCCACTATCTGTAAGGCGTTTGTATGTTCTCCCCGTGTCTGCATAGGTTTCCTCCGGGTACTCCGGTTTCCTCCCACATTCCAAAGACATACAGGTTAGGAAGTTGTGGGCATGCTATGTTGGCGCCGGAAGCATGGCGACACTTGCGGGCTGCCCCCAGAACACTATGCAAAAGATGCACTTCACTGTGTGTTTTGATGTACATGTGACTAATAAAGATCTTGAATCTTATTGAAATAAATCTTGGGATGTGGCCAGCAATAGCAAGGTCACCATTTATTACGCATCCTTCATTAATCTTGCACAATTGGGTGATTTGCTAAGCTATTTCTGAGGACAGGTGCCAAGTACATTGATGTGGGAGCCAGACACACAATGCCAAATTAGATAAAGACCTTTAAAGGACATTGGTTGTGGTTTTAGACAAACCTGCAGCTTCATGGCCACCTTTACTGGTATCAACTTTTTTCCAGATTTTTTCATGTTAAAATTCCCATTCTCAGGCTACCTTGTAGGAGCTTGAACTCTGCGTGAGTGCAGTAGCATTGCAAACTGGCTCTACTATACCTTCTGAAGAAACCAAGCTTTGTGATTGGCTTGCATAGCGTTTTGAACAGCTGGCAGTAGTCAGCCAATCAGGCCTGTCTGAAGAAGCTGTATTCTTGAAAATAAAATGCATGCTAGCAAAATGGTTACTTTTTTTTGGCCTTTTACTTGAGTGGACTCTGGCTTTATGCATGAGACTAACAGAATGTGATGAAGACTTGTTCACTACTAAGTCAAAGACTTTGTTTTGTGCTCAGACATTTCGTCCAGCTGCTATGATGATTGAGCGATCTTCAGATTTTGGAAAGACCTGGCAGGTGTATAGGTACTACGCTTATGACTGTGAGACATCCTTTCCAGGCATTTCAGCAGGATCATTGAAGAAAGTGGATGACATTATCTGCGATTCTCGGTACTCTGATATTGAACCTTCCACAGAAGGAGAGGTTTGTCACAAATGCATAGTTATTTCAGTTTGGCTTTAAAAACTTAGTGCAAATCTGACATATTATATTGCACTCAAAATATTTAAATCCAAGACGCTTTTCATGGATGTGACTTATGAATTGAACTGTGTGATGTGCATATACTGTCATTTATATTATTGTGTTTAATAAAAACAAAAAAATTTATTTGCCTTCAGGTTATCTATCGTGTGTTGGACCCAGCCTTTAAAATCGAAGATCCTTATAGCCGAAGAATACAAAGTAATTGTTATATCTGGGCTTATGATTTCCTTCTATTACCACAACTAGTGTGGACCACTAAATATTTTCTGTCATTGTTTCTTCTGATACTTTCTGCATTGACACTAGCAACTGCTCAGATGGATTTTTATTGGATCTGCTTTCCCTTGTGTCTTGCATGCTTCCTGTTTACTGAAACCTGTTTGCTGTTAATAAGTGTAGAATGTTCCTTTTTCAGGATGTATTTTTTGGCAGAGGATTGGAAAATATAGTCATTTTTAAAACATCTTAACTTCCAGCCTTTGTTCGATGTTGTCTGTTACTATTAGGTTCCTGATGAAATATCAGCCATATTCTTTTTGGCCGAAGGGGTAAAAAAAGAATTTTATTTTGCCAACAAACCATCTTTCTCTTAATTTGTTCTCACAAGATTTGAAATATCAATGTTGCACTTTAAAAATAGGCAACAACTCCATCTGGATTTGCATTTAAATTTACTCTGGAAAGTTCCCAGTTGATAGAGAACTGAGGGTCATTCAGAGACTGGCAAGTACATAGAACATAGAACACAGTACAGGCCCTTCAGCCCACAATGTTGTGCTGACATTTTATCCTGCTCTAAGATCTATCTAACCCTTCCCTCCCACATAGCCCCCTATTTTTCGATCATTCATGTGTCTATCTAAGTCTCTTAAGTGTCCCTAATGTATTTGCCCCCACAACCTCTGCCGGCATTGCGTTCCATGCACCCACTCTGTGGGGGGGAAAAAACTTAGCCCTGACATCTCCCTTATACCTTCCTCCAATCACCTTAAAATTATGTCCCCTCGTGTTAGCCATTGTCATCCTGGGAAAAAGTCTCTGACTGTCCACTCGATCTATGCCTCTTATCGTCTTGTACACCTCTATCAAGTCACCTCTCATCCTCCTCTCCAAAGAGAAAAGCCCTAGCTTGCTCAACCTATCCTCATAAGACATGCTTTCCAATCCAGGCAACATCCTGGTAAATCTCCTTTGCACCCTCTAAAGCTTCCACATCCTTTCTGTAATGAGGTAACCAGAACTGAACACAACACACCAAGTGTGGTCTGACCAGAGTTCTGTAGAGCTGCAACATCACCTCGTGGCTCTTGAACTCAATACCCCGAATAATGAAGGCCAACACTCCATATGCCTTCTTAACAGCCCTATCAACCTGCGTGACAACCTTGAGGGATCTATAGACGTGGACCCCAAGATCCCTCTGTTCCTCCACACTGCTGAGAGTCCTGCCATTAACCTTGTATTCTGCCTTTGAATTCAATCTCCCAAAGTGTATCACTTCACACTTATCTGGGTTGACCTGCATCTGCCACTTCTCAGCCCAGGTCTACATTCTATCAATATCCTGTTGTAATCAACAGCAACCTTCTACACTATCCACAACACCATCAACCTTTGACTCATCAGCAAACTTACTAACCCACCATTCCACATCCTCATCCAAGTCATTTATAAAAATCACAAAGAGCAGGGGTCCCAGAACAGATCCCTGCAGAACACCACTGTCACCGACCTCTGAGTCCACACCTGCCTTGGAGAAGTTGCAATTTTATTTTGTGCACCAGTTTCCCTCTATCTGCATGCTAAACCTCTTCAATTTATTTTTTGGCTTGTGTCATTGTTCCTCTTTTTGGGTGTACAAACTTGTACACACAAAGTAGATATGGAAGTTTTCATTATTTGTTTAAATAGGTGCATCAATCTGATTTTTGTCAATTTGGCATTCTTGATGTACTGTAAAAAGTATCATGTGATTTTAACTCAATGCTATTAGTGAGATTTTGCAGCTTTAATAGGAGTATCTTTTGCAATTAATTTTCTAATGCAGTTGTTTAATTGGTTAGGCAGCTATTTTTATTAACATTTCAACATCTTGGAATGTTGTAGCTGAAAAAATTGAAGCTAAGTGTTTTTGCTTGTTCTTAGTCCAGTGGAATCAACAATTAATATTAATGGGAAGTTTGCATTTGAAGAAAATCATGCAATTGTTTGGAGATACTGTAACACATTCTGATTTAATTGCATATTTTGTTTCAAAGACATGCTGAAGATCACAAACTTGAGGATAAGGTTTACTAAGCTCCATACCCTGGGTGATAATTTACTAGACTCGCGAGTGGAAATCAAAGAAAAATATTACTATGCTATCTATGACATGGTGGTTCGAGGCAACTGTTTCTGTTACGGACATGCCAGCGAATGTGCTCCTGTTCACGATTCTGATGATCAGGATGTGGAAGGGAAGGCAAGTGCAAAAGTGCTTTTAAACATTTATTTTCAACTTTTGTCTTGAACTAATGTTCAATATTTTTCATTGTCATTGTTCCCTGTTAAACATTACAGCAAAAAAATCCTCTACAGTACTAGACTTAATCTGGTTACAAAATGTGTGGTCAGAAACTTTTTTCTCTCTGGTCATAAACTCCCTCAATGGAGTTTGCTTTGGAGCTTAATTGAACCCAGACAAAACTTCGCTGACCTGGCTCTGCCATTTCCTGTTTTAGGTCTTGAGACAAAACTTCGAGTTTGAGTTCACTAATTCTCAGCAACTGTAGTAGATTTTCAGTTTCCTGCTGTAGGGGTCAGATTGCAGACTGAAAATATTTGATTCTCAAGCAGTTATTTTCTTAATGCCATTTTTAATTCTACTTTTTCTCTTTTCCTGAGTTACACCCCAGTTGCAAGATAAGAATGCCGATTGAGTTGCTTCAGGCCCTTTGTTAATATTCTGAACCAACTGATAAGATGTAACCAAGAATGGCTGAGGAAAGAACTCCTTGTTTCCCTCTTGGTGCCTCTGATTCCAGTTTCCCAGCTGTTTTGTGCCTCTGAGGTCAATAATTCACTTGTTTGACTGAAAGTGGGATTCTTATACTCGGTGTTCTGATGTCATGCTTTCATACTTGTGACTCTCATTAAATTATTTGAAAATCTGTTGAAGATGGAGTTGTATCTGATCAGTACAACTTCTTGTTTGATAATACCAAGATTCCATAACATGTAATGCTTCAGTTTTAAGAGCAAACTCTTGATGGAATTGGAGAAATGCTTATCAAAACTTGATATTGAACCATCAATTTAAGAAATTGAATTCTCCCTCCCTGCCTACCCTCCCAATTTTTGTTCAATAGGTGCATTTTTGTTAGAAGTAGAAAATAAGCTTTATTCAAATTAAACAAAAAATTCTTCAATGTCAGGAGCATATGTGGAAAGAGAAACAGAATTAAGGTTGCAGGTTGGAGACCCTTTGTCAGAACTAATATTATACACTCTAGAAATTGGCTCAGGGAGAAAAATGTTGAAATTACAACCTCACTTGTAAAATTTCTGTAGCTGATTAACTATACATATGTCCTAATATATTTTCCCACTTGCCTTTGAGTTATTTGAGAAAATAACTTTGTACCAGGGAGAATTGAGTCTAATGGTATATGTGTGAGCAGGGATTAGTAGATTTTAATTTTAAGGTAAATGAAGCAATTAGTTTACGATTTACAATTCTACATTTTGAGAGCTACTAGAAATTCTTTCATCATTCAAGTTATTGTGTGCCTATTTCAAATACATATTTCTTTGAATCTAATAATACTAAATGATCACAAATGAACCTGTTGAAGTCAAAGCCAATAGTAAACAGACCTGTTTCCTGTGGTGCAGAAACATCACTGAAACAGTTCTTCAAGCAAGGAAATGATTTTTGAAGCATTTGTTTTCCAGGTACATGGTCGATGTGTGTGCCGGCACAGCACTAAAGGTTTAAACTGTGAGCTGTGTCAAGATTTCCACCAGGACGTACCTTGGAAACCCGCAGAAGGACGCAACAGCAATGCTTGCCAAAGTGAGTTTCAGATCAAATTCTCACTCTTGATAATGAATATCTTCATCATTGATATCGCTGGAATGCAAATACAATATCTTTAAAACAAAATAATCAGGATTCCCAATAGCTGGCAAGTTTATCCTTGGAGCACAGACACAAACAGCCTTGCGTTCAATCTGTACTCAATTTATTGTTCTGAGCTGAGCTAATAGTAAGGATGATTGTGAATTGCCACACCCATATGGAGGGAAAAAGCAAACATGTTTCCTGTTGTGGTTCAGGGTTTCTTTGAGTCTAAATATTCACAGAAAATTGTAGGTTCCATAGACAGCCACAACTCCTGGTGATCCAAACCACATCAATGCCATGAATGAGAAAAGTATGCCACATGATTTGGATTTCTTTTCCACACAATGTACAGCTACCCATCCTTCAGTGGCAATTTAACAGAAGTAATTGCACCACTGGATAACTTGATCATTTTCCTAATAATCCAACAATCACATTTTTGTCACAGTTTTCTTAAAAAAAACAAAAGCAAATTAATAAATAATGCTTAAATTAAGCACTACTTGAACTTTGTGAAATGTTCAAACTCACAACCTTTTGTGATGTTTTAACTGATACTTCAGTGAATAATACTTTTGCATAAGCTAGTATACTGCAAAATAGTGAAACCATAGTAGCATCCTTAGTAGGCTTTAACCCCAAACAAAGCAATATTAGTAATAATAAGGAATTAATAATTCGCTTCAGAATCCAGCAGATCAGTTTTTGTTATGTGATGGTTTTCTTTCAAATGAGAGGTGATTTGTAGTTGTAGCAAAAGGAAGCACTATATTGTTGTCTATAGTTCCTGCTGTCTTTCAGAATTGAGTAACCATTGGTGGAAGTAGGTTTATAAGAACCCTAGTTCCTTGGCTTCCTTGCTGTCGTGTTTCTTGTTAGCATTTGTTGTTGTGACAAAGTCATAAGTTGTTGGATGGTGTGCTGGAGTAAAGTAGTGCCTCCTGGGCTACTACCTTGTTTAGAAAATGAGAATGCTAATAAAAAGGCACTGTGGGTAACATTTTATGGGGTTTCTAGAATGTTTCTTTATTTTTACATTGGTAAAGTTTACAAATAAAATGAATGAAGGTTCATTCAATCCTTTTTGATTCCATCCCTAGTCTTCCCATTACACTGTTTATCTGACTTTTTTTGTTTAGCCAGAGCAGATTTTATTACAATCATGTAATATCTGCAACAACCTAAAATCTTGGTTGTTACTACATTTAGAGAGTTTCAGTAACTATCCAAGGGACTTTAAAGAACCCTCATTCAGACAAAAGTAAGTTCTCCTAAACCTATCAATGCTGGTAAGCTATGCATAACTGGAATGTAACACCCTCCTCCAGATTAGTAGCCAAAAACCAACACTTGGGTAGTCGGGACAGTTTATCCTCTGTTGAATTTTTAATGTTGTGATCTTAATTCGTATTTTGAACGTCATCTAATGTATTAAATTGTTTTTTCTGTATTATAAATTTCAGGGTGTAACTGCAATGGACATGCTGATAAATGTCACTTTGACATGGCTGTGTATTTAGCCTCTGGTAATGTCAGTGGTGGTGTTTGTGATGGCTGTCAGAATAATACAATGGGGCAGCACTGTGAACAATGCAAACCTTTTTATTACCAGCATCCAGAACGAAGTATTCGTGCCAGTGACATCTGTGAGCGTAAGTACTGCTATTTGATACACCATGACCTGTGCAAGAAGTAAATGACACTGATCCGCTTGATGGTGGAATGCTTCAAGTTTTAAATGGAATGTTTGCTTTTAGGTATTTTCCACAATAAATCTGATTAAATTGTGTTTTTTGCACAGTGATTACCCCGTGTTTTGAAAGTCTATCAGAAATTTTAAATTAAATATTCAGTATACAAAGATGAGGTTTTAATATGTCAGAAATTCATATTGTCATTTTCCTTAAAGTTTGTCATTTCATATTTTAATTGCAAAACTGAGTTGAGCATAATTAAGTTATTAAATTGCTGCCATTCTTGTGAACATGGATTTTAAAAAAAGTTCTAGCAACTAAATAAGTGAACTTCAACTTTGTAAATGAATAAATTGAATGCAGTTTGTTATATCGTAGATATAAATTGCTTTAATCTTTTTAATGCAGCTTGCAACTGTGACCCTGCTGGATCATTGAATGGTGGAATTTGTGATAGTTACACTGATTTGACAGCTAATCTCATAGCAGGACAGTGTCGCTGTAAGCTATATGTTGAGGGTGAGCGTTGTGATCTGTGCAAAGAGGGTTTCTTCGGACTAAGTGCAGATGAACCACTGGGATGTCAACGTAAGTAGTTACCTGTTTTTGAAAATTAACTTGCATAGTTCATTTTCCATATTTTAATTTTGTATCCTGCCTCTATTGCTTGATTCCAAGATTGCAGAAATGTGCTTAAGAAAGCCACAGTTAAACAGTTTTGTTTCAGTGCAGGATTGTCCTTGTTTGAAAATCTGCATACTTCTGCAATTTATCAAAAATTGACATAATTGGAATAGCAACAGTTTTAATCAAACTTTTACTGGCAGATTTCAAATACAGTTTGTCTTCTCAGCAGACACTGGATTGCTTTAAAGGAATTTCCCTTGTGCAGATGTAATTAAACAACCCCTTAATGCAAGAGTTTTATTGTAAACTGCCACAAAAAGATTTTTAAGAACCATAAAATGTACAGTTGCTGGCTATCTTGAGGGAGAAAATATTTGTTACACTTAATAGCTTGGCTTCGAGAAGCAAACAATTTGTCAAAAAATACTATATTTCTTTGGAAGAGGAGGAAAGAGGAAATGCCCAAACTCATGTCAAATGTATACATTTCCCTGATTTGAGAAGAACTGCAAATTAAACCATTTGTGATTACATGAATTAAACAAGCATTTTTCACGTGTTTTGTTAATAATTTCCAGATCCATTTATTATAAACTTCCTTGACATTTTTCCTTTTGTTGGTATATTGCTCCTCTTGTTTCTTGTGAAAGTTGGTTAGTAAAATGTAGAATCACAAATGCAGTAAGAATGGGTAAAGTAGAAAAAAAATTAGAGAGGAGCAAGTGCCAGTGAAATAAAGTTTCTGCAGAGGATTAAAACTTGGTGTTGTGCCTGAAGTTACTGCCCAAGCCTATCATTTGGAAAGAATGGAACTGCTGGAGCTTGATTTGGGTGTTACTGGTGAGCTCAAGCATCAGACAATTGCTCACCTGTTTATGGCTTCTGTGTCAATCCAACTGGCAGGTGTTGCCTTTGAGGTAGCAAAGTGGGTGGTCCGAGTTGAGGGTGGGTGGGGGCGTGGAGTTGAGAGCAGGTGGGCAGAAATACTGTGGGAGAAAAGAATCTTTGTAATTCCCTTGCCCATGTGAAGAAAAATCTTAAAATGTGAGTTTATTTCTGGAAAGGCCTCTGACTGTCACTTTAGTATTAGACTGTGCCACAACTAGTGTGGTTTTGGTATACACATAAAATCACAATCTGGGGCCTACAGTTAGTATAGAGTAGTAATTGGCATGCTTAATTGTGCCTCATCTTGGTTTGAATGTAAATAAAAGCTGCCCAGAAGTTGAAAAAAGAAAGTGATGGATATTCATTTTGTAATATTCTGGTGAGATGCAGCCAGCTGAGAGTTAAAATTCTTACCCTTGCCACAGTAGTTATTTTGAACCTTGTCTGGATTGCTGATGATTGTTTGCAAAATGAGACTATTGCTTTGTTTGGTCATTTAGCGTGTGCTTGTAACCATTTGGGAACTCATCCTGGAGGATCTCCATGTAATGATGTAATAGGAAGTTGCTTCTGTAAACGTCTGGTGATGGGCAGGAACTGTGATCAGTGTTTGGTAAGTGAAATATTAAAGCAAAAGTGGAAATCCTTTGCACAAAAAAATTACAGGATTCTTGCCTTTTATAACATTGCTCAATTACATGGGAAACCAGATGGATGACAATCCAGAAAAATATTTTCAATTTGGAATAACTTCAGAGTTGCTGAACAAGATTTGAAAGATGGACTCGAGTGTTTCCATTTTAGTTTAACAAATTGTAAAATATTGTTCAAAACTAATCTATCACCTCAACATGAGGTGCTGAGAGGGAGACAAGAGTGTCCACATACTCCGTCAACACAAGGTAGATGCTGCCACTCCCCAGCAAAGGCTCACACTCGCCATGCTGTCTGGGATACAGTTGTGGGCCCTATGTCTCCGTGCGGAGTGGCCATGCTACTCACTAGACAACCGCTGCAGGTTGAAAAGTGGGTTGCTTCTGGGAGTTGGAGAGGGGTTGTGCAGAGAGCAGTGTGCAATTTGATGGATTTTTTTTTTGATTTAACAGTGCAGTGGGGAACATACCCGTAGGTTTTCAGACTCCACTATGTGGAATGCTATTGACTGTCTGTTGGGAAGTAGTCGGCAGGGTCTGGTTAACATGTAATCCAGAACCTGGAATAGAACAGTACCTCAGAATTTTTCCTCCCCACCCCAAAATTCAAAGTTTGAATTGCATTGTCAAAACTATGAAGGCTTTTATTGCTGACTCAAACATTCTCTCATTTTTTAGTGAAAAATAATGAGACACTCCAATATTTGAGAACTAGCCAAAAGACTGTAGTGATTGAATTACTGAAAAGTTACTTGTCTTGTTTTCCTGATCTTGTATTGAGTTCAAAATAGACATTTTTGTATTTAACAGCCATGTGATTTTTTTTTAAAAAAAACATTCTTTTCATGTACTGTCTCAAGTGAATTGATTTGAGTTCTACCACATGATAGAACATGCATTATTTTTGTCGCATCTTGAATGTGGTCATGAACTTGAAACTAAAATGGTTTATTGTTTTACAGCCTCAGCATTGGGGACTAAGCAATGATCTAGATGGGTGTCGCCCTTGTGACTGTGACCTAGGGGGCTCCTACAGTAATGAGTAAGATGAGCTTCTTAATAATTTACAATGCTAAGTTTGAGTTTACAGCTAATTAATAATCACTACAGAAGTTTGAACAAGAAGCAGCCATCAGGTCCTGCTGAATAATTCCAATGTTTTGCTAACTCCAATAATTGTGATAAATGCCAGACAAGTTGAAGCTTAATTTATTTTCACATACCATTTAAGGAAATAAACTGTATTACTCCTAACTTATCCTTTTTTTTCTGGAAGTGACGCTCCTAATGAAATTTGTTCAACTATCAGCAGTCCTCAGAGTATTCAAATGAACATTTTGTAGTTAATCCTGAACAGTGAATTGCATTTGCTAATTTGTGTTACTATGTGCATTAAAATTGCTTAGTGACAAATTGTGAATATTTAAGATTTGACAAAACATGTCTGTGTGGTAATGATGCTGCTAGAGAAATCTCTGATTTGAGTAACTTCAGCCTGGGCCAAAAACAGACTTGAGTTTCCATTTGACACTGTTCAGGAACAATCTTTTTGTGTATGTTTTTGCCAGTTGTAACAAAATTTTATTTGCAAATTAATCATTAGTTTAAATGAGGTGTCCATGTAGACATTTGATGCTGAAGCATGCCAACTGGAGTACTTGATCTCTTGCATAAAGATTTGGTTACAAGTTGTGAAAAGCAAAATTATTTTTTTTTCTCCCCTGTCTGTAGCTGTTCAGCAGAGACTGGCCAGTGTCCATGTAAGGAGCATATGGTTGGGCGTCGCTGCAATGAGGTTGAATCTGGGTTTTACTTTATTGCACTGGACCATTACACACACGAGGCTGAGGAAGCTCACCTGGGTCCAGTAAGTTAGATTTGTGGACTGAGGCAAGATGTTCTTTTATGATGTTCATTACTTTAGACTAATGCCATGGCATTTATTCTTTGCAGGGCGTTACCATAATACAGCGACAATACCCACAAGATCGTTCTCCAACCTGGACAGGAATTGGATTTGGACGTGTTCCTGAGGGAGCCTATCTAGAATTCCACATAAATGACATTCCATATTCGATGGAATATGACGTGTTAATTCGCTATGAGCCGCAGGTTAATAATCTACAGTTATCAAGATACTTATCTGAATAGCTTTGTAAGTAAAAATATTGTCCATGAATGTGATGTGATTCTTTTTGTTCAGCTGCCAAAGAACTGGGAAGAGGCAAAAATAATTGTGTTAAGACCTGGTGAAATTCATACTGGCAGTCGATGTGTGAATACTACTCCTGATGATGACAACCAAGTGTTCTCTCTCCCATCAGGATCCAGGTTGGAACAAATAAAATATTTTTGCTGCTTCATTGTTTTGGATTTGATATATTCTTACGTTGAGGGGGAAAAGAATAATAGATTTGGAAGTGGCTAAACTGATTTATAAGGAGAGACTTGTAATCCACAGGGGCTGGGCTAACTGTGTGTATTGGTAATAATGTTCTTCTAGGTATGTGGTTCTGCCTCGACCTGTATGCTTTGAAAAAGGATTAAACTACACCATCCGGTTAGAATTAACAAAATACTCCTCGGATGATGAAATGGAGAATCCTTATACCTTCATAGATTCGGTAGGTATAACTAACTAAAAATGATTATTGGAAACAAATATCTAAAATTCAATGGGGTGCAAGTCTCGTAAATAACTCCATATGCTGAAATGATTGTCTTTGTCTCGTGCGGCAAGTGTGCCATGAATCACAAACACAGCTTCATACAGTTAATGATAGAGCTTTAACTGATTTAGGATGTTACTAAAATAATTTTATAATTTACATGCTTCTGTCACACTTCTTCATTTTGACATTATAGTATGGAGATATGAATTTAGGTGCAAGTCATTCAGCCCCATTAGTGCCATTAGTAAGATAATGACTCATATTAACCTCAATTGCACATTTCTGCCTTCACCCTGACCTTTCGCCCCTTAGCTCATTGAAAATCTAGAATCTATCTACTCCTGCCTTTTAAAAAAAATATTCAAAGACTCTGTTTCCACTTTTTTGTTTTTGAGGAAGGGGGTTCCAAATTCTCATGAGCATCAGAAGATTTTGCCTCGGCTATTTTAAATGAGTGACCCCTTACTCTTAACCAGTAATCCATAGTTCTAGATTATTTTAGAGGAAGAAGTGTCCTTTTCACTTTCTTCCCAGTCAAAACCCCAAGGAGTTTTGTCAATTACCCTATCATTCTTCTGTACTCCAGCTGATGGAAGACTATTCTATCCAACCTTCTGTCATGAGACAAGCTGCTCAGTCCAAGTATCAGTCTAGTAAGCTTCCTCTGAACTTGCAAAGGATACCAATACCATAAACAATACTCCAAATGAGGCCTCACTGTTGCCCTATATAATTGAAGGATAACCTCCTCGTTTTTGTATTTGGTTCTCTTCACAATAAATTACAGAATTCTGTTAGTTTTCCTAATTACTTGATGTAGCTGTACACTAGTTTCTTACTAATCATGTACCCACAAATTTGTTTCTCAGCTATGCTCCCTCTCCCTCTCCCTCTCCCTCTCCCTCTCCCTCTCCCTCTCCCTCTCCCTCTCCCTCTCCCTCTCCCTCTCCCTCTCCCTCTCCCTCTCCCTCTCCCTCTCCCTCTCCCTCTCCCTCTCCCTCTCCCTCTCCCTCATTTAGACAATATGCTAATTTTTCCAAATGCTTCCTGCAAAGGTGAATGATTTCATGTTTTCTCACCAACTCTCAAATATTCTTCCAGCTTGTACTCATGCCCTACTGCAGGTCATTGGATATATTTTCTTCAGGAGAATCGGGCGAGATTGTCACAAACAGCATGTGGGATACCTTCCAGCGCTACCGCTGCTTGGAGAACAGTCAGAGTGTTGCCAAGACTCCAATGACTGATGTCTGCAGAGGCATTTTGTCCAGTATTTCTTCGATAATCCATGAAGGAGCTCTGCGTAAGCCTATCTTAAACCGTTTTCGTGAGAGAACTGGTGGGCTACTGGTATAAACGGAAGATCACCTAAACAGACTTGGAATGTTGCTTGCATTTGGGGTTGTGGGGATGGGGGTTAGTGGTGAAGTCTTGAACAGCCTTACAGTTAGCCTGATGGTTAAATTGCAGCTTGAGCACTGGATTAGGTTTGGGCAATTCCATTACAGAAAGAATGTTTAGACATGGAAAAGATAATCTCTAGTGCCAAATATAACATTATAAATTGTGTTAATAGTGTAAAATTAGTTTGTACAAAGATCCAAGGGTGATAGAGGATGATGCCATTAAGGTTGCCAAGTTGTTCAAGAACAAGTAGTGAAAGATGTGTTTCAGTTGGTCACTGAATCAGCAACTGTGGAGGTTGAAGTTGTGGTACAGGTACTGAAGCTGAAAAGGGAGTTGTCGAGGAATTTTCTTTTCAAAGGGTGACTAAACAATGAAATGCATCATTGCAGATTGCTAGTCTTTCCTCATACAAAGAAGGAAATTGGATTAGTGTTTGAAGCAGGAAGTTGAAGGTGGGCAGAAAGGCCCCCCTTGCTGAAAATTCCATGATTCTGTAAAAGCATTTAGTAAATCCTCCTCATTGTGTTTAAGGGATATCAAAGATTTTTTGTAGCAGAATTTTATTCTGTATTAATATAAAATGTAAACAAATGTTTTTGGTTGTGTTTGGGTTTTTTTTTAAAGTGAATGTTGTTAGGAGCCATGCTGAGTTGAGATTTTTTTTAGTTTGGCCATGGTAGTTTTGTTTCACTTCATAAAATGAAAGTTGTCAATGATTTATGTACTTAGCAAGAAGTAAAGCAGAATGAGGACACAGCCAGTTAGCCTGACATCATCGTGAAGAAATATTTAAACATTTTAATGGGATGCTATCAGTATTCATAGAAAGAGCATAGTTTAAAAGTTATGGGTCATGACTCTAGAGGAATGCTTTGAGGAGGTATGTGAATTTGGTGTGTGAGGGCTTTTGTTTAAATAATGTGTACTTAGGTTTTCAAGTAGCATTTCAAATTCCGTGCTTAAGGCAAAGTAAAATTTGATTGAAATAATCAAAGCGGAAGAGAAGAGTGATACACTGACTCAGAAGCCCATAATAGTCCCCACTGTTCGTATTATTGTAAAACTGGCATGAGCAAGATTCAAGGGAATCTTTTGTTTCTTCGAATCTCTTAAGGGGTTATTAATTTGGGACCAGTACACGCTAGAGTAGATTGGAGCTGCTCCATTTCAAAGAGAATTCTGATTTGAAGTGATAGTTTCCTTGTGGTATCAGATATCCTGATGTGCTTGTTTTCTCCCCAGCATGCAATTGTGACCCTCAAGGCTCTCTCAGTTCTGTTTGTAATCCAAATGGTGGACAGTGTCAGTGTCGCTCCAACGTAGTTGGCAGAAACTGTGACAGATGTGCTCCTGCCACTTATGGTTTTGGCCCTAGTGGCTGCAGACGTAAGTAGAAGTTAGCAAAATCGTGCAAGTAGTATTTAGTCCTTCTCCATTTTAATGTTTTCTTGGACGTTTAGAGAAATATTGTTCAGTGCTTTTTTTTTTCACCTTTGTCATGTGTTCTTCCTTTGGGGGAGGGGGAGAAGGGAATAAAAAAGTTACTTTCCAAGATGTCTGTGAGGAGCTTTACAGATCATTCTTGCATGAGATGTTGATTTCAGTTGAGTTCATACTATCTTGCTTTCGGTCCATGAGTTGGAGACAGGGTAGGGCTTGCAGGAGGTCTTCTAACGAAAGTTTAACTTAAAACAAAGAAACTCTTTGAAATGACACTTAATGACTACAAGCAAAACCTATGATTGAAATACAGCAAATATTAAAAAGCATTTTAAAGCAAAATATTAGAAATGTACTAATGTAGTACAGTGAAGATTCATAAGACAGGTTCCAGGGTTGATGAGTTTAATGATGAATTGACTAGCTAGATCTCTATTCTCAAGAGTTTAGAATAAGCAGAGGAACTTTCATTGAAATTTACAAAAATCCTTAGAGCTCAACAGACTGGATACGGTGAGGATATTTCTTGAGGCTGAGGGGTCATAGTCCCAAATATGGTATAGACCAATTAGAGATGAGAAGGAACTTCTTCAGTGCTGTGGAGACTCGGTCAGTAAGTTCATTCAAAACAGGTTGATAGATTTCAGGATATTTCATTATGGTGCTGAGGTAGGAAATCGGCCATGATCTTGATAAGTGGCAGGGGAAGCTCAAAGGGCAAGATGGCCTACTCTTAATTCTTGTGCTTGTGAGAGTCCATTATTTTTCTTTTTGTTTTCTGTTGACTTTGCTCGAAGTTAAGCTATTTCTCTTCTGACTCTTTTCTCAAGTGGTTTTGTAATTAAAGGCACCTTTACAGTCTTAAAAAATTGTTCCTGCTGGTTGCCAGCTTTTGATTTGTAGAATTTTCAGAACTTTGAAAATCCAGCCTGGATTAAAGTTGGATAAAAATCTATTGTTTTTTTCTTTGTGTGTAATAAGACAACCATTGTATTTGATCCTAGTTTATATGGAGGATTAATTCAATGAGTTGGGTTGAAGAAAGTGTTGGCCAAGTCTAATCCATGATCACCTTTTCAGCAATATCAGAAGCACAGTGGATGAGAGGATAGTGGTTGAGCAACTGAACAAGTAGTCCAGAAGCCTGGACTGGAGCCATGTTCAAATTTGCAGCTGCTGAATTGGTAATTGATGGAATGCATTTTGGGGAAAACAACTCCAATAATGAGAGCAATAAAACTTCCAGGGAAACACTTATGGTATACTACTGCCTTTTTGGGGAAGAAAATGTCTTTGAGCCTAATGTGTGACTCTAGGCTCTCACCACTGTCAATTCTTAACACAAACAAAATACTGGAAGTGCTCAGCAGGTCAAGCAGCATCAGTAGGGAGAGAAATGGAGTTGATGTTTCAAGACTTCTCTCACCACTGATACTGCCTGAACTACTGAGCACTTCCAGCATTCTATTTCTGTTTTGGATTTCCAGCAACTGCATTTTTCATTCCAGCTACTGATCAGTTTTCAACTTTTTTTTTGAAGTGTGCTGGCAAGCTATTTAATTCAAGGGGAATTTCAAGGGAAATTAGTGATGAGCATTATATCTTGTCATGCTGGTGATGGGACACATGCCATGAATGAACAATTTATTAAATGAAAAGCCTCTTTAATTTTCCCATTCTCCATTCATGACACACACAATTCACAAGTTGGGTTTCATTCACCTGTTACTGGTATCCTGCCTAATTTACTCTGTTTTATAACACCTCCAATCCTTGTGCACAATTCTCACCTTCCCTTCGAGCTATTAATTTCCTCAAGAAGTTTTCGTTGTTCGAACACCAGGCTCTGTCATCCCTCCTGCTCATCTTTATTGACAGATGTTCTCTCAGCCACCTTTGATGTGTACTTCTCCAACTCCCACTCCCCTTTTTGTCAAGGTACTTGAAACTTGCTCCTTTGACCATGTTTTTGGTTACAGCAGCAATTTTCTAAACTGGCATAGCATCAATTGTTTTACACTTTGAAGCAAATTTAAAGATTCTGTTTAAGCCCAAATGTTTGATTTCCTTCATCTGTTGTTGTAGCACAATTTTGACTTCAGTCAGCTCAAACATTCCCAGGATTTAACCTGGCCCACTTGGGATAATGTCATCAGTGGAGATCTGGATTCACGAAACACTGGGGAAATTTGGACTGCAACAGCCCTTCCAAGTAGATGACCCAGAGATTTCTATTATTGCACTTTTCTAAAGGAGCATTTAATCGTGAATTTAAATTATTTGTAAAAATGCATTTGCTGTTCAGATCAAAGCAACAATTTTATATATCTATTTCAATTTTTAGCTTGTGACTGTCATTTAGAAGGTTCTGTTTATGAATTTTGCCATCATGCGACTGGCCATTGTCCGTGTAAGGAAGGAGTCTACGGCCGACGATGTGACCAGTGTCAGCCTGGATTTTGGGGATTTCCTAGTTGCCGCCCATGCCAGTGTAATGGGCATGCAGATCATTGTGACTTGGAAACTGGCGAATGTTTGAACTGCAGAGATCATACGAGTGGACAGAATTGTGAGAGGTATTGATGGTATCTTTTACTTTTAACTGGTGTTTGTTATCCTGGGTGAAATATCTGCAGCTCGTGTAACTGAACAGCTTTCAGTGAAACATTCTTCTTTCTCTTGCAGCTGTCTGTCAGGTTATTACGGGGACCCTGTACTTGGGTCAGGTGACCACTGTCGCCCATGCCCTTGCCCAGATGGGCCAGATAGTGAACGGCAGTTTGCCACTGGCTGTTATCTGGATCCTTATTCTCGCAATATTGTTTGCCTCTGTCAACCTGGATACACAGGTATGTGATAAAATAAAGGTGGTTGTTACTTCGGACATCCAGTCTAATATTAATGTTACATAAAAATCTAAATCATTGGACATGAACATTTTAAAACCAAGTGTTTGAAACCATTGACAATGATATTTTTGACTGAGGTGGAATGTTGAAGTAAATGAATTGCCCTAAAGTGTGCATAAACATGCATCATTGTTTCTAGAGCTGTCCTTTATCATAGAATCGAAGGAAGCCCTGTACATAAGGCCATTTGGCCATTGTGACTAAACTGTCTTTTTCCCTGACTGCATGTAACAAAAGTTAGTTTTAATACTTATTTCAGCTTCCATTTTTTGGTAGGATATGCCAGCAGTGTGGATTATGCTGCTGGTGAACTTGGGATGTTGGTTAATGTAAGGGTTAGGGAGGAGTATTTTATCATCTCACAAGGATTTGAGAGGTGATGAAATGCAGAACTAGAGTTAACAATTGTGGCAAGAATCATATCAAAAATTTATGAACTGGTAGCAAGAGATGGCAACAGAGAATGCAAAATTTCAATTTGTATTGTTGAGGATTGACATTAACCATCTGTTTCCATGTAACTTTAACACAGCATGCAAGTCATATTGGCTATGACTTCTCGTATTTTTGTTTAAAACAATTTAATGCTTTTACCTGACAGGTGCTAGATGTGATGAATGTGCATCTGGGTTTTACGGTAACCCAAATGAGACCAGAGGATTTTGTCAGGAGTGCCAGTGCAGCAAAAATATCGATGTGACTGACCCAGAGTCCTGTGACAAGCGAACTGGAGAGTGTCTTAAATGTCTGTATCATACAGAGGGTGAAAGCTGTAACCTCTGCAAGCCTGGCTATTATGGGAATGCTGTGCAACAGAACTGCATAAGTAAGATGTGCAAAACATTTTTAAACTACACAGAATTAAGAATTGCAGAATACATAGTTTGCTTTTATTCTCTTGTATGAATTACACCTTTTTTAAAGGCTTCATTATCTTAGGTGCTGTAAGGGTCAGGCAGCGTCTCTGGGAAAGAAACAGGCTCAAGTTAATTGAATTTCATCAGTATTTTCAATATTCTTTGTTTTATTTTGGATGTGATATCTGCAGTATTCTATTTTCCAGTGTGTTCTGATATTTTATATGCCTTGTCACCCATTCCAGAATTCTGCAGCTTTTTATGTTTGCTCACCTGTTCAATAATGTATGGCTTCATTTGTGCCAATTTTGCTGCTTTGTTTACAGCTTGTGGAAGATTTAACATCACCTGGAGATGTGCGGCAGATTTGCATGGGTGCGGTTGTCTTTAAGTTACATGCTTAATTTTCGACAAGATCAGAAGCTTGTTCCTTTGGTAAAAAAGCAATAGTCATAGGTAATCTGAATATTAAAGGAACAGCAGACTGAAAATAACTGGTTATTTCATCACCTGAGTTCATGTTGTGAATAGAACACTACAGCACAGAAAACGGGCCATTCGATCCTTCTAGTCTGTGCCGAAACTTTATTTCACTAGTCCCATTGACCTGCACCCAGTCCATAACCCTCCAGACCTCTCCCAACCATGTATCTATCCAATTTATTCTTAAAACTTAAGAGTGAGCTCGCATTTACCACGTCAGATGGCAGCTCGTTCCACACTCCCACCACTCTCTGAGTGAAGATGTTCCCCCTAAACCTTTCCCCTTTCACCCTAAAGCCATGTCCTCTTGTACATATCTCTCCTAATCTAGGTGGAAAGAGCCTACTCGCATTTACTCTGTCTATACCCATCATAATTTTGTAAACTTCTATCAAATCTCCCCTCATTCTTCTATGCTCCAAGGAATAAAGTCCTAACCTGTTCAATTTTTCCCTGTAACTCAACTGCTGAAGACCTGGCAATATTCTAGTAAATCTTCTCTGCACTCTTTCAACCTTACAAATATCCTTCCTATAGTTAGGTGACCAGAACTGCACACACTACTCCCAATTTGGCCTCACCAATGTCTTATACAACCTCACCATAACATCCCAACTCCTATACTCAATACTTTGATTTATGAATGCCAGGATGCCAAAAGCCGCCTTTAGAACCCTGCCTACCTATGATGCCACTTTCAGGGGATTATGTATCTGAACTCCCAGATCCCTTTGTTCCTCCGCACTCCTCAGTGCCCTATCATTTACTGTGTATGTCCTACCTTGATTTGTCCTTCCAAAATGCAACACCTCACACTTGTCTACATTAAATTCCATCTGCCATTTTCTGGCCCAGTTTTCCAGTTTGTCTAGATCCCTCTACAAGCTTTGAAAGCCTTCCTCGCTGTCCACAACGCCTCCAATCTTAGTGTCATCAGCAAACTTTCTGATCCAATTTACCACATTACCTTCTAGATCATTGATATAGACAGCAAACAACAATGGCCCCAGCACAGATTCCTAAGGCACACCACTAGTCACAGGCCTCGAGTCTGAGAAACAATCATCCACTACCACTCTCTTCTCCCACACAGCCAATTTTGAATCCGGTTTACAACCTCTCCATGGATACCTAGCATCTGAACCTTCTGAACAAACCTCCCATGTGGGACCTTGTGAAAGGCCTTACTAAAGTCCATGGAGACAACATCCACAGCCTTTCCTTCATCTACTTTCTTGGTAACCTCCTCGAAAAACTCTACAAGATTTGTTAAACACGATCTACCACGCACAAAGCCATGCTGACTATCCTTAATCAGCCTTTGCTGTCCAAATACTTGTTTATCAGATCTCTCAGAATACCTTCCAATAATTTATTTATTACTGATGTCAGGTGAATGGCTAGAAACCACATATGGTCTCCACGTCAAGCATTTCTTTTCAATTACTCTCATATTTGGATGTTGATCATCCTTTAATTGTCGTGCTTCACTTTGGTCAACCTCTGAGGGGTGGTTGTTCACATCCTAGTCCTGAGGCTTCAACAGAACAATTTAGTGTCATACTAAGAGTGCAGTATTGTGAGATATCCTGTCTTTATTTAAGAACAGAGATTTCATTTGACCTCTGAGTTAACATAAAAGATCCTAAAGTTCTCTTTTAAAGAAGAATGGGTGAATTCTTCCTCATGCATCTTTCAACTATCGTCACTAAAAATTGATTACCTATTTATTATCACATCACTCTTTGTGTGGGCTTGCTGTGCACAATCTGCCTGTTGCATTTCCTTTATTACATTGTTTTCCATAATGCATACAAGGCATCCAAAGATTAAGAGACATTCTTTTCAAATGCAAGTCTTTTTTTCTTTTTGAGTGAAAAGTAAGCTAACACCCAATCCTATGTTTTTGATACCCCGGCCTTTGTTCTCAGGATAATCTTCAACACAGGAGGCATCAGAGTAAATGGCATGGAGGAATCAACTCTACTGATTGTTAACATTTAGTAGTTCCTGATGACACAATTGACAAAGAATTAAACTATCCCCTTTAATTTTAAAAATGTTGATTGAAGATGCTGCAAACAAATATCTATAAACTCTTGTAGATTTATCATCTTAATCTTTTTATTGTTTTCCTTGTTTTTAATGGTGTTTTTAATTATCCTTGACAAATTCAACTGAGTTTCCCAAGGGACTGAGGATGACATGCATAGAATGTTCTTTTTACCCCTTGGGTCAGATTTACAAACATACCTTCTTTCACTTTATCATCAGATCAATACGTTTGTTCCCTATGGTTTCACAACCCCCAGGCAAATATAAACTTTGGCAATAAACACCTTTTTGGATTTTAAAATCTCAGAACACAGTGATAAGATAATTTGAAAATTTCCTTGGCTACTTGCTTCAATGGCTCTCCTGATGATGGTTCTGCATTTGATTGTCAAAGGCAAATGAGGGAATTACATAATGAGGAAAATAATCATTCCTGGCCATCTGTTGGCTTCAGGCATGAAGTAATTAAAATGATCACCTGGGGTTACAGTTCTCCAGCAGAAACTGAGTGTGCATTCTCTTTAGCTGTTTATCTAGCCTCTTTTCTGATACCTGAGTCACACAGTAAGAATCTGGATGATGTTTACAGAACTGAAATCTGATTAATTCACAGCACAGCAGGCTAGAGGCTCTGACTGTTGTGGGGGTGGGGTGGGGGAGGGCGAGGGCAAAGGATGCACACTGCACCAACGAAAGCCCTGAGGATAAAAACTGGGAGCAGAGCTGAGGGAGGTTGTAACATTAGAGTGAGATGAAGTCACTAAAGTAAATGACTTGGTTTTTTATGTGTCAGTTTAACTAGCCTAAAGAACAAATTGGTTGTCTTGTAAATTGTTGTGGATTTTAAAGCAGATCAGTTTTTACAAGAAAGTAGCAGTGGGCTTTCTGGCCCTATGTTAATCATGACTGCCTCCCCCAGAATTAATGATTTGACATAATGATGGTTCTTTGTTCTTTTTTCCCCTAGTAATGTCAGTTTACAAGGAAGATAATTTCATATTGCGTGAACTACTTTTGAAGTATGCTCACTTTTAGCTAAACATAGCCAGTTTGCACAAAGGACTCAGCTGAATAGTATGTTACTTTGTTTATGTTGATGACTGAAGGAGAAATGACTGCTGTAATATGTACTCTACCTGAATAGTGTCTCCATTTCATATCCTGTGGAAATTGTGCACCTCGCTTAACTGCACAGACCATAAATTTGTATTACTTTCTCAAATCTGGAATAAGACTTAACCATTGTACAGAAGTCTGTACAATCTTAGGCAAGATTGCTGCCACTTCAAAAATAATAATTTAGAACACAACAGCACAGAAAACAGACCATTCCGCCCTTATAGTCTGTGCCGAAACTTTATTCTGCTAGTCCCATTGACCTACACCCGGTCCATAACCCTCCAGACCTCTCCCATCCATGTATCTATCCAATTTATTCTTAAAACTTAAGAGTGAGCCCGCAATTACCACGTCAGATGGCAGCTTGTTCCACACTCCCACCACTCTGAGTGAAGAAGTTCCCCCTAATGTTCTGCCTAATCCTTTCTCCTTTCACCCTAAAGCCATGTCCTCTTGTACATATCTCTCCTAATATAGGTGGAAAGAGCCTACTCGCATTTACTGTCTATACTCATCATAATTTTGTAAACTTCTATCAAATCTCCCCTCATTCTTCTGCGCTCCAAGGAATAAAGTCCTAACCTGTTCAATCTTTCCCTGTAACTCGACTCCTGAAGACCTGGCAATATTCTTGTAAATCTCCTCTGCACTCTTTCAATCTTACAAATATCCTTCCGATAGTTAGGTGACCAGAACTGCACACAATACTCCAAATTTGGCCTCACCAATGTCTTATACAACTTCACCATAACATCCCAACTCCTATACTCAATACTTTGATTTATGAATGCCAGGATGCCAAAAGCCTTCTTTACAACCCTGTCTACCTGCGATGCCACTTTCAGGGGATTGTATCTGAACTCCCAGATCCCTTTGTTCCTCCGCACCCCTCAGTTTCCTACCATTTACTGTGTATGTCCTACCTTGATATGTCCTTCCAAAATGCAACACCTCACACTTTTATGTCAATTTATGTTAACATTTGCAAATTGTACTTTGTTTTCATTGAGCTAGATAATATACTTATCCAGAATAATTTGCACATCAGAATAGTTGATATTTATAGTTTATGATTTGAATAATAAGTATGCTTCTGGTTTAATTTTTTAGAGTGTGTCTGTAATTACTTGGGTACAATACAGGCCCAGTGCCCTTCTGCAGATGAATGCCATTGCAATCAAACCATTGGTCAGTGTCCTTGCCTTCCCAATGTGGTTGGTCTAACATGTGACCACTGTGCACCTGATACCTGGAAGCTAGCAAGTGGAACAGGTTGTGAACTGTGCAACTGTAATGAAGTCCACTCACGTGCATCATCTTGTAATGAGGTGAGAATAATTCTGTTTTTTTTTAAAAAGAAATCTCTTTTGGACCTAAAGGTACTGACGTCTTGAAAAACTTCATTACATTTTTAAGGATTACAGGACAAAGACTCAGAAAATTTTATCAAGGATCTTTCAAACAGTTGTAAATATTAAGTTAGGCCTTGAGCATCTTTTAGTTATAGTGGTGTGTGTATTTATTGAACATTTACTTCATTGGCTGGAAAGCACTTTTTGGGGCATCCTGAAAGGGATGTGAAGGCCCCAAATATATGTAAGTATTTTTTTAACTCTATCTTGGAGAGGATTTTTGGAACAATCACGAGCCTAACTATTAACATCCATGTGGCAGGTTAGTGGTGTTCCTTTACACAGGGAATTCAAACCAGTGTGAGATCCTTGTGCAAAGTTGTAAAATGTAAACTAAAGCAAGCAGTCATTTATGGTGCTACGCAATGATGGAGGTGGCAAGGGTGAGGAGAAGGGAAGTTTAAGAACTAATCATAAAACTCCTTGTTTATTGTTGGGAATCCACTGCTACGATAGTTATGGAACAGCTGTAACACAGAAGCATGACATTTGGGCCATCAAGTCCATACTGTCTCAACGCAAAAACAGTCCAAGCTTGTATTTTTCAGTAAGATTAACTCCAAAGAGTGCAAACATTATTAGAACTTTTTTTTTACTAAACTTAAACATTAGCCAAAGTTTGAGGTTTGCTACTGTTTGGTCCATTTACACTTTGTTGTTCTTTGCTGTATATAGGTAAACAGTATAAGCAGGCATGGTAGTGTAGTGGTTAGCGTAATGCTTTACAGTGCCAGCGACCCAGGTTCAAATCCGGCCACTGTCTATAAGGAGTTTGTACGTTGTCCCCGTGTCTGCGTGGGTTTCCTCCGGGCGCTCCGGTTTCCTCCCACATTCCAAAGACCTACAAGTTAGGAAGTTGTGGGCATGCTATGTTGGCACCAGAAGCATGGTGACACTTGTGGGCTGCCCCCAGAACCCTCCACACAAAATGATGTATTTCACTGTGTGTTTTAATGTACATGTGACTAATAAGATATCTATCTATCTAAAAATAATGACCATCAATAGAATATGGTGCCTTTTTCCCCCAGTTTACAGGGCAATGTCAATGCATGGCTGGATTTGGAGGACGAACTTGCAGTGACTGCCAAGAATTCTTCTGGGGAGATCCTGATGTGGAATGTTTGAGTAAGTAGTTGTGCATGGAATGTTAAAGTTTATCTGTGGTTTCTCTTGACTAAAATTCCCAGACACGTTGGTTCAGTAAATATTGGTAACTTGTCCATTGCTATGAAAACTTTACTATCTGTTGTCCTATGGGTTTTGTGATGGTTGTTGATCTTGTGTTTTCATTTTTTTAATGGAATTTCACATAGTTGAAGTGCGTGTATATTTAAAAACAATACTGCAATTTTTGCTGGAAATGCTTAATTTTTGCAATTCTACCTTCAAAGTAATACAGAATTAGTTTTTCTATGCTGCACTGTATTTAGTATGTTCTGTTTTTTCAAGTTTTCAAATCTAATATATGATCAAGAGAAAATTGAGTACACATTACCTTTTGATGTTCCAAATATCTTTACTTGGAGATTACTGGAAGTATTTTCATCTAACTTTGATACTTATTTGTATGAGTGACAATGTTTACTATCCAATGTAGATTACAATGCATATGGTGTAGGTAGAATTCCTAGTACAATTAAGTGGCTGCCTATGGATTTGTGAAATATGTTAGGACAACTTGGCTATTGGGTGAAAAGATTTTGGAGTGTGAGTCTTCAGTTTTATGCCAGGGCTCGACCTGAAGTAATGGCGCATCCCTTTTGCCTCCACAGATGCTGCTTGACTTGCTGAGTTCCAGCAGTTTATTTTGAACCATTATGGGTGTTGTCCTGTAGCCTTGCTGTATTAACCTTGACACCAGAGTGAATATAACTGGCTTCTGTGATAGTGGACACCTGAATTTTTATTAGTGATCAGTGACCTTAAAGAACTTCTTGTACTTTTCAAAATACCAAAGAATTTAGAGAGTCATTTGAAGTAAATGGGCACTTTTTCAGATTTTAGATATCAACTCCACCAAAACAAATTTTATTAGAAGTTTGTGATCCATTGGACTTTTCTCCTATCTTCTGACTGTTCCTCATAACCAAGATCTAACGCATTTATTTCTGTGAGTGAATTTGTCAGTATGTGTTTTGTTGTTTCTGAGTAGGCTGACTAAAGAAAGGCAAGCTTGTTACAAAGTAATTCAAGCACGAAGTGATCAATCAAGCCAGTAGTTCCATGCCACTGTTCATGCTTCACACAAGCCTTCTCGCACCCTTTCTATCTGTCAACAGATCTTTCTGTTCCTTTTCTTGTTCTTAATTATGTAGCCTCCTCTAAATCCTTAATTTGTACTTGTGAGTTCCATGAGTTCCATTTTCTCATCATTCCAAGCCAAAAGAATATTCCTATTGTATCCATTAATTGACTTATTTGTAGTTGTCTGAATTTTATGTTCCCTCATTCTGGTGGTGGGTTGGTGGGGGGGGGGGGGGGGGGGGGAGGGGGAGGCGCGGTGGGAGTTATTGGAATATCTCTAGAACTATCCTTTATGCTACTTTGCCCTGATGCAGGGTCTCAACCCAAAATGTCAACTGATTGTTTGCCTCCACGAATGCTGCCTGACATGCTTTTTATTGTTTTCAGGTGCAACCTTTCAGTTCTATCATTATTCTGTAATTATTTGTTTTACTTTGTTTAACGCCTCTATTTCTTAAGATGAACTATTCAGAACATTCTTGTTGTCTAACAAGATTGTGCCCGTGTAACTGGACTTACTTTGCAATTCCATCCTCTGGAAAGACACCCAAGTCCTTTGCTGTTATTTTGGGAATGCATTTTGCTATATGGTGCATGATTACTAATAGCAGCTTCCTGAAGAGAATATAACTCTCACGTCTTTGCCACTAAGAATTATGGGGATGAGGTCTCTGCTTTGAAGAACTCTCTCCATTGGCACTCACAGTAGAACAGTGTTATGGGAGTTGGGACTGAGTTTTTATTGCAAGTGTTCAGAGGAGCGCATTCAAAGTCCCTCAAAAGTCATCAGTTTCAGGAAGACTATTGAGAAGACTACAGAATTACTGAGGCTGGCTATATACTCTGCCCATATTTGTCCAACATCTTTCTTTTCTACCCATTGTCTTGTGCATGCATGTTGTCTTGTGTATTACCAGTAAGTACATTGAGAATTTGTGACAGGTGCAAAATGATTTCAAGGGAATAAACATCAGTAACATTAACACTTTTTCTCTTCATCAGCAGTATATAAAGGGCTGTTATTATTAGTGAGTAAAACTGGGGAAAGGGGGAACATTTCTTTGTGTGGCCATGTGCCATCCCTGCAGTTAATTGGCACAGATCAAGTCCCATGCCATCTTTGATCCTCAGGAAAGGGCTCATCACATTACAGAGCTCCCAGTGCATATCTCTGTTTGTAGCTGCAATAAGTGAGATCTAGCAATGATGGGTGAAGTGCACACAGAATATATATTAAAATAAAGCTTGTGCACGTTGTTGCAGAGTGCTACAATGACCCTTCAATTCATTTCTCTTTGCCCATTTGTTCCTTCATTGAAAATACAAAATGCAAGTCAGTTCAATATTATTTGTAAGCTAGGAATGAGCACATGGATAATTTCATCCTATTCCCAAATGGTGATGTGCTGGGATCAATTGTGTCAGTTCCAATTTTGCAATGTATGTTGTTTAAGTGGGAAATATTTGCAATAAAATGTGCATGAGATGGCTTGTGTATGATTTATGCAATTTTAAAAAATGGGTACAAATGAGTCCAACCGTGAGGCTTATTACATATTGTGGAAGTGAATGGGGCACAGGTGGTTATGGAGGCTGGCTCTTTGGCTGTGCTTACAGAATCCTACATTAATCACTTGCAAGCTGTGAAATTATTTCCACACAAGGAAGTTGTATGACCATTTGCAGAAGTCACATTTTGGCAACGATGTTTTGTTTGTGCACATCTCATTAAGATGTATAGCAGTGCCATTTTTCATGGCCTCTGTTCTTGTAGTGTTTATGGAAGTGGGCTACAGATCCTGGATTATTGATTTTGGATGCAAGAGTTCGAATCCCAGGGTGGCAGGAGGAGAAATTTTGGATCCATTCAATTAAGTAAATCTAGAATAAATGAATATTAGTGACCACAAAACTATGGGATTGCAAGAAGAACCCATCTGGTTCACTGCTGTCCTTTACATTATGAAGATGGATGGAATGGCTTCCATGCTTGGTCTGGTCTAATTCTAAACATGGAAGTAGTGAGGTGGTAATTTGCTGGAGTCATTAACTATGTGCTACTCTTGTTGGTTATCGAACTTAAGGTGTAGCTAATGAGCACTTTTCATTCTAAATTTGCTGTTTGTGTTTGGTGTGAAAACTTTGGCAAATGTTCTGTAGCCAGTATATTAGCTAAAAACTCTGTTTGTGCACCAGAACTGAGATGTTGCAGAATTCAGACCTTGGGTGCTGTCAGTGGAGTTTCAGTTCTCCCTGTGACTCTGTGGGTTTCTTCACGGTGCTCCAGTTTCCTCTTGTATCGTAATTTGAAGTTGGTCAATGGACCAATAAATTACCCTAGTGTGTAGGTGAGTGGTAGAATCTGGAAGGATTTGAAGAGAATGAAGGCAGAATAAAAAATGGGATTAGTGTAAAATGGGTGGTTAATGGTCAATGTGGGCTTGATGGGCCAAAGGACCTGTTTCTGTACTCTATCACTCTGACTTTACTTAATTACACTCAAGGCTTCAGCACAAATCTTGCTCTCTAGTGGACAGCACTAATCCTCTATCCTCCTGAACACTTCTGAATCATGGACAATCTACAGCAAGTGTACCTCTAAACAGGAGTGATACCTCCAATGCTGTTTATGTGCACTGGAAGGATAAGCGAATGAGTGTTACACTCGGATGGCTCTGCTGAGAAGGCCATGTCATTTCCATGCCAGACTCGAACAACATATCGTTTTTTCCAAGCTCTGTCAAGGTAAGAGATTGCCAGGTAGATGGAGGAAAATATTCAAGGATATTCTTAAAGCCTTGGAAAAAGTGTAATATCCTCAGACTTGTCGGAATCTCTGGCCCAAGGAGGAGGAATGTTTGGGATGGCATTGAAGTCCATTGATTGGAAGCACACATGCCATAAAGGTTGAAGGAGGGGGTGCACCACCACCTAAAGTATCCACTCCACTGTACACCACCTACCCCACTGGTGGCAGTATATGGTCCCACATTGGTCTTGTGAGTCACCTGGGAGCCCATAGAACCAGTGTGGAAATGAGCTTTCCTTCATCTTGTGGGACAGTAAAAGGAGATTATTTGGTCACAAATGGTTAAAATAAGTAGAAGGAAACTGATAACTGCATCCCATCTGCAAAGGTTCATTAGGGTCTTAAACATGGAACAAATTACACTAAATATTGTGCTGTTGCCAAACTTGAAATCCACTGAGTGGGATGCATAGTTTAATTTGAAATGTTTAAGCTTGAAAAACATCTGCTTGCATTCCTTTTGCTAATCACTATTCTGCAATTTCCTGCTGGAAAATATACATTGAGAGCATTGGGTTTTGTGGTGATCCCCAGAAGAGTGCAGTGGCTGGAACGCTAACTGCACACAATGAGCTTGTACTGCAGTAGAGGTACCTTTTGGGAAGGGAAGGGAGACATTAAGATCCAGATTATGAATTGACTACCGCATGTATACTTGTTTATAATTCATATTCCTTTTTCCATGTGCATGAATTTCAGTCCTATATTATCGCAGTATTTTTTCCCTTTGCTGCCAGTAAATAACTTTGCATTCTGCGTTGCATTGCAAAATTTTGTAACTCCTTTTTAATACCATCAATAACTAACCATCAGTGTCTTTGTGAATCATGCATTATTTTAGCAAGTGTAATCAAAATCCATTCATATTTTGATAATTGAACTTGGGTTGGTACACTAAACATTCATTGTTCATTTTTAAAATAGCATAAATTGCTAATTTGGATTGAAGAAAGTTAGTTATAGAACTCAATGCTGAAGTTTAGACTTTTTAATACAGCTTTAAAATTAACTATTTTTTCAGCCCACTAATTGGACCAGAGTTCTGGGGGGATTTCCTGTTTAAATTTGTAAAATGAGATTCTGTCTCAAGACATAAGTAGTATTAAGTCCATATATAATGTAGACATTGTAGAACTTAACCATGATGCAAACTTGAAAGTTTGTGGAATGTATTGGGGCAATGAAGCAACCTTGTTTGACATGGAATGAAATTTTGTGATAGAGGAAATGAATTTGAAGCAAAGTAATTAACATTTTCTTTAAATATAATAACTCTTGGTGAACGAGCCATATGATGGATATAAGCAAATATACCAGATGGCAATTCCCATTAATTCATTGGTGTTACGGACTCAGTGAAAGTCCCCTTAAGATAGAGAGTGTGTGTGTGGGGCGTGCTTACGTCAATAGAAGATAAAGGACGTAATGACGTTGTTGAAGAAGTCAGAAGAAGAAGAAGAAAGAGAGAGAGAGAAGGGAGAGAGACACCAGCCTGCTTGTTTTCTCTATCGATGGATGAGAAACAATAACTGTGTTTGCCACTGAAATCCATGTATGGAAGTTGGAAGTAATCCGGTGGAGTTCACTTTGTTGCTGACCTGTAGAAGGAAACAGGTATTTGTATGTGGACGACCACGGTTCGGATGCTTTTCGGGGTGAGGAAGTCACTACCGAGTAAACACTGAAGTGTCGTTTGGGTTCCATCGTGGAACATTTGGATTTCGTATGTACTCTCTCTATGTTTTTCTACATCTACATCTTATCTTCAGACAACGGTGGTTGTTGAAGAAGCCCTTGCTCATGTTTCACCTTATGGCTTGCGGAACTGAACTTTAAGAACCATTCCGGAACTGAAAGTTTTGGACTTTGTCACACACACACACGAAGAGTTTAGTTTTGGGGTTAACGTTCGAGGTTTAACATTTTTGAATTCTAACATACTAACATTTTTACTTTTATTTTACGTATTATCATAAGTAGTGATTAATAAAATAGTTTTTAACACTGAATCATGCTCAGTGTGTTTCTTTTGTTGCTGGTTTGTGACATTGGTTACTACACTGAGGCAGTAGTGAAGAACTTCGGACACAAAACTACAATCTCATTTTCCACATCTGAAGCGGAAGGTGTATCGAGGAGCTCAAATGTAGACTCAGCCAGCTCCATCACAGGCACAACCCTCGCCATTGAGGACATCTTCAAGAGGTGGTGTCTCAAGAAGGCAGTATCCGTCATTAAGGACCCTCACCACCTGGGACATGCCCTCTTCATGTTACTACCAACGGGGAGGAGGTATAGGAGCCTGAAGACCCACACTTAGCATTTCAGGAACAGCTTCTTCCCCTCTGCCATCAGATTTCTGAACGTTCCATGAACCCACGAGCACTACCTCATTATTCCTCTTTTGCACTATTTATTTATTTTTGTAACTTATTGTAGTTTTTGTCTTTTGTCTTGCACAATACCACTGCCACAAAACAACAAATTTCAGGACATATGTCAGTGATCATAAATCTGATTCTGAACTTTTCTACAGAAGTGCACCTAATCTTAAGAACTAATGGGAAATTGTCCCAGCTATGGCCACTGCAGTCCAGAGCCATTGGCTGAACTGCAGTTTTCAGACACTTGCAAAAATGCATGATCACAGGGCAAGCTCCAAGGCATTATTAATGTTTTCTCTGAAATACGAGAGGGTGGATCTTGACATCCACAAGGCGAAGGCCCTTTACCAGCCTGTCTTCACTGCACCACACTGCCCACCAACAACAGAGGTTCACAGTGAGATGTTGGAAATGAAATGTGCCAGCAAAGCCTAGGGTTGATTTAAGGAAAAGTGGATTTGAAAATCAACACCAGAGACCTGGCACAAAACTTGTAGTCTTCCAGGCTGTGGTGATTCCTGCCCTCTAGATGCTTTTTGAGAGATGGGCTACCTGCAGTAGGCACTGAGGCACTAGAAAGATGCTACCAATGCTGTCTCTAAATTCGGAGAATGGGCAAACCAACGTCCCCAGCACTGAAAATCAAAAAAATTGCAGATGCTGGAAATCTAAAACAGAAAATGTCAGGAAAAACTCAGCAGTTCAGGCCACATCTGTCAGAAGGAAAACAGAGTCAAGGTTTTGGGTCAGAAGTCCTCGAGTTCTGACCTGCTGACTATTTCCCAGCACTGAAGCTCTGATTACACTCAGTGCCTGTGTTGGGCAGCTCTGTCATTCACATGCACAACATGAGAGTTCAAAAACTGATATCAAGCTCCATTCTGGGAAGAGATTACCAAGCAGACACAGGATGTACTTGTAGCCTCCTTGAAGAATGCATTGTCCTCAGTGATCCCTGGAAATGCCCACTCAAAGTAGAGGAGGAGCATTTGGGGTAGTGGCGAGAATCTTAAGTCCATGCCTCAGAAGCCCCATGTAAGTGGTGCCAGAAGCACAACAAGTCACAATCTACCCACTCACCTACTTCATCTGTGGAAGTTTCTGCAGTTCTTAGTGATGGTTTAGAGGTTGTTTATACTTGGCACCAAGTGAAGGTGAATGTGAACTGACTATCGATTGTGGGGGTTGGGGAAGAAAGGTCTTTTGCGTGCCTTCATACTAATGAAGACAGAATTCACACATACTTGTGAACAAAAATGAAAACTGCTCCCAATTACAATAAATGTACAGTGGATTAATGGGCAAACTCTGCTATTAATGTGGAGATATCTTTCATCCTATAACAGAAACATGGGTGGACTGTATTGTGTGGTGATCACGTGCAACTGACAACAGTATTTGGTCTTAAACTTATTAAATCTTGTGACTTTTGAGCAGGAAAATGAACTGCTCCAAAAAAGGGACTTATGGACAGCCTGATGCATCACTCTCATTGGAATAGTGAAGCATTTGAGTGAGAAATAAGATCGATTCTGCTACCAATCTATACAGATTCTTCTTTTTCAATCTTTTTATTAATTTTCAAATTAATACAGATTAATATATGTAACATCAATGATTATACATGTGATACACAGAGATCGGGAGGACAATCATGACATATATAATCATAAAGAATAAAAAATATATATTCTAGACCCCACGGTCTCTTAGTAAGCGAATATAATACAAAAAAAACAAAAGGAAAAGAAAAAGATTTATTGTATAATAAAAAAACCAAATCAAAAAATTATAAATAATAAATCGAAACAAACTAAAAAAAAATTTCAAAAGAAAAAAAACTGGACTGATATTTCTTGATGAAAAAAGAGCATTATTATGTTGTCAACTCCGCTCCTCTAAATTCAAAGGTTATTGAAAAGGGATCTATATCATATGAAAATATTGAATAAATGGACTCCAAACTTCCTCAAATTTAAGCGAAGAATCAACAGTGCCACTCCTAATTTTTTTTTAAGTTTAAACATGATACAGTTTGGGAAAGCCATTGAAAATTAGTAGGAGGTATTATTTATACAGACTCGGGGCATGATCTTTCCTAACATTTTTCTGGTTTATAACAGTACTAGTTGAGAATTTATAATTTCAGCAGCAAGAAATATTTGTGTACTTTAAATTTCAAGGGGCTGGTTAGGTGGGCATGAAAGTGGTAAATGAAATTCAGTTTGGAGAAGTGAGTAAATGCATCTGGGGAAGGACAAACAAATGCAGAATAAAATGAGAGTGCTAAAAATGTAGAGGAACAGAAGTCTTAAAACGTGTGTTCATAGATTCCTGAGGATAGTGAGACCAGTGTTTTTTGGCAGATGAGATGCTGCCTATAATGTTAAAACTGTGTGTATATATTTTTATAAAACACTTCAGACCACAGTTTTAGTGCTGAGGGCATGGTTCTGGTCACCACGCCACTGGAAGGATATGAAGACACTAGAGAGGAGATTTATGAGGATGTTGCTGAAGAATTAGTTATGAGCAATTTGTCTTGACTGGGCTTTTTTTGGAACACAGATCTAAAAATGAGAGTCCCAGAGAGGGTAAACAAAAAGGAATTATTTCCTTTACTAGAGAGAGAGAAAGGTTGAAGGATGAAAGGAAAGTTGAAAGAAAATCAAACAGCAGCAATGAAGATCTGGAACACACTACTTGAAAGGATGGGGGAAGTAGAAAATCTCACCACATTTATCAAAAGTAATTGACCACAGAATAATCTGTGTTGTTTGTTTTTTTTAAAAAAACTGACAGCTTGAAGGACTACAGAACAAGAGTTGAGAAGTGATGGGCTGTTCTTGGTGGGTGTAGATATGATGGGGCTCAATGGCTTCCTGTACTGTTACTTCTGCTTTAATGTAAAGGCTCATCATATTTCTCTTTTCATTGTTTTTAAGGAGAGGTTTTTAAACAAATAAAACCATCCAAAATTATCTAAAGGTATCCAAAGTTATTAATTAAAGTATTCAGCATAGTGTTTAATTAATGGATTTTTTGCATTGCTGCTTGAGCTAAACCATGTAAATTAGGAACATTCTTAAAACAATCTTTGAAAACCCAGCTGCTTTTTCATTTAAATGAAGGGATTAATTTGTGAATGAACAAAGAACCTTTTTAAAATTAATTCTGTAATGATTTTAAAATGTAAAGCTTGCAGATCATTTCAGAGATCAGTTTGACTGTCACGTGTGGATTTAGTATTAAAACATCACACAAAGAATAATTTGATACCTTTTGAAATGTGTTCTTAGAATAATGTTTGAGCTGTTCCCAATGTAATTAGAATAGGAATGAGAAATTTGGATTTATTTTTAGAAAATTGGACTTACCTAGTAAAATTTTCCTGGGCTTCACTCATGCAGTTGAGGTCAAAGATAAATAATTTGCACATTTTCATGTTCATGTAAAATTTGATTACGTGAAAGTGAGCTGATTCAATGGAAAAGTGTTTTTAAACTAGATGTAATTACTTTGAGAAACTTAATACCCTCCCAAACCATCCACATTGTAATGTCCCTGAATGCCATTACAGATGGTAGATTATTTTGTGGTCAAACATTGAACATCTGGCTTTCAGACTGCCTTGAAGTTTGCACTCAAACATGTCACAATATTGAAACTAAGCAATCCTCAGTGCTTCTGGTAGAAGTTAATAAACAACTTTGTTTAACTTCTGTCAGTTGATGTTTAATGAGCAAAAATAACATTCAATTTATAATGAATCTCAACTATATATTGAAAATATTTCTTTAATATTTTAAATTTCAACTACATGTATTGCTTTTATTAATTTTCCGTATCATTTTGTGAAGATGTGTTGCCTACTCTGGAGCACCAGTCACAGTTTTACTAAAGCATCACCAAATTGCAACTCTTTTTGCTCCTTGGGGTGAGTAGATGTTTGAATGTGGCAATTAATGTACTGTGCGATCTCAGAATTTCAACTTCCATGTTGTATCATAGCATGGGCACTTTAAATGGCTTGGAGTGTGAATAAGCTTTTGTAAAGTTTGTTAAATTGATGGCCTGTCAGTCAGATGTGATATCCTGCAGCTACCTTTTGATCTGTTGCACTCTGAGTGTCTGTTCCATCAGACACAATGCCACAACATGATGGTAATGATTTGTGTAAACTTGCGTAACTCTGTGAACTTCCAGACTGTAATTTATTCCTTTGTTTATCGGATTGATTTCCATTGTTAAAACATCTGTCTTTTGAGGTTAGTAATTTCCTGTTTTAGTAACATCCTCTGCAGCTCACTTTTAGATCAACTGACTGATTTAAATCCAGGTTGAACTACTACTTTCATCTTGTATGTGATCAAACTGGTCAGCATTAATTCATGTTGGGGGAAACATTAAATTGACTCTTTGCTTTTTCCTTCACCTCTTCATCCTGCAAAACAGCATGTGCTCCCCAGAAAATGTTATTCTTTTCCAAGCATGTCAGATGCAGTTGTGGAATATTTGTTCATAATTTTTGGAAATAATAGTGTATTTATTTCAAATGTAGTACCGTTATAGGAAAATCAAGCAAACAATTGTGTTGGTGTAAACATTTGCAGTTTGGCTGAGGATTTTTGGCAGGGGGTGGGGTAGGTGAAGGAGGGTAGAAAGAAAATAATGGGAGTGGGAACATTAGCTGTGACCCAGAGGGATTGCCTAGGAGGAGAAAGTAAACATTCTCATTCACAAATTGTAGAATTATTGGTGGAAATGTCAATCTGATGTAGCGAAGGTTGTCATACATAATGGTTAAAAAGGATGAAATATGAGATTCTGTGTAATCCAATTGAAATTTCATGATGGATAATTAAGGCAGAAGCTATATTTCAAGTTTTCAATCTGATTTCAGTAAAATGAAGTAGTGAAGTATAATTCATACTTTTTTAACTTTCTTGTTTGCTGTCTGAAAATTCTTCAGTTTTATTGGTTAGTTAGTCTGTTTGTTGTAATCCTTGTTAATGGATGCCAGGGAGTGCCTATAATTAGCACCAGTTGGTTTGGATTAGGGAAAAAAATAGACTGAAGCATTTTGCTTTGATACCAGTTTTTGTATTTTTAAGGTTACCAGTAAATATAATTCCTTTGCTGTTGGCCACCAAGTCCAGTTTGTTAATTAAGCCTCATTGCCCAAGTGTTGAAGCACTCAATTCTCAAGGTATTGTTTATGAAATTCAGAATGAAAGAGAGTGGTATTTTGTTATCATGTTTCATTGAGTCTCAGATGTATCAAAACTACTCAAAGTTATTAAGCAATTACAGAGTTAAGTCCATCAATGCAGCCACTTTCTGTTTAGAGAAGAATCTCAAAATTAAACCACCAAGATAACTGTTCAAATTTGAAACTGGTTGATGAAAGAATGTTGGCCAGAGTCCCATGAGGCATTGCTGCTGTTCTGAGCAGACGAATTGGATCAATGCAACAAGTTAAACTCTGCCAATATAATTGGTAACTGGTTTATTATTCTCACATGTACTGAGGTACAGTGAAAAGCTTTTGTTTGCATGCCATTCATAGATCATCCCATACAAGTATATCGAAGTAGTACACAAGGGAAAAACTATAACAGAATGCAGAATATAGTGTTGCAGTTACAGAGAAAGTACAGTGCAAGTAGACAAATAAGATACAGGGCATAACGAGGTAAATGGAGAGTTCACCTTTATCGTATGAGAGGTCCGTTCAAGTCTTAAAACAGTGGAGAAGAGAGACTAGTTTTCGTGATAGACTGGACTGTGCTTACAATTCTCTGCAATTTCTTGTAGTCTTGGGCAGAGCAGTTGCCGTACCAATCTGTGATGCATCTGGATAGGATGCTTTCTATGGTGCATCTGTAAAAATTGATGATGATCATCAGGGACATGTTGAATTTCCTTGACCTTCTGAGGATAAATGTATAAATTTGTTTTAATTTCTAACCAACATTTCCTGAGGGAACTGTTGATGAAAATGATTTTGACTGAATGAGAGCCTTTTATGAAATGAGATGGGGAACGGAAGGAGAAAAATGGTTAAATTCATAGCATGAGGTTGTAGCATAAAACAAAATACACTTTTGTTCAAAGATGGATATGGTGGAAAGGTGTTTAGGCTTCCAGATTAGGCAAGATTTCATTTACTGATGCAACAGGTTCAAGGTACCTAATAGCTTAATCAGAATACACAAAAAGACTGGTGCTGGAAAAAAAATGTCACATTGGCACTGAAGGGAAAGGTGTCACGAGCCTATTTCGGAACAGTAGAAATAGCTTTACTGTGCAACTAAGCATGCTATAGTTGGCCTTGGCATGTTTGGAATTGTCAGTGAAGTTGAAAGTATTCTGATGTTTGGCATCACCATTCCTGGTTTTGATAAGTACGTCATTCAGAGTTAATATTTAAAAATTGGTGCAAGCTGATTGAGGGGATTCCTTAAACATTAACTGTTTTTCAAGTAGTAAACTGTAGTAGTCCTTGCTGAAGTTTAACAAACAGATAATGTGGACTTGGGGTTTCCATTGCTGAATTTATAACTTGATACCTAGTTTTAGGCACAGTGAAGTGTTTTTTTTGTGTATTGGAGCCTTCCATCTTAATGACATTCTGGAAACTAGTCGAGATCCATATTTAACTTTGGGTTGGCAGGAATGAGATTATGCCTTTTTAAATGTTACCAAGGCTCTTTAGGTGCATTTAACTAGGTGCCTCTATTTTAGGATCAATAGTTTCTCTTTAGTATCTGGACTCTGGGTGGACTGGTTAAAAACTGATTCATTGTGTAACTCAAATTTTATACAGGCTGCCAAGAAGAGAGTTGTACACATACAGAACTCTGCTCCAGCAATTAAAACTTGAGTATACAGGGTATAGTTTGAAAGAATACATGGAGTCTCAACATTTAAACTAAACCCTGGTACGGTAAAATCAGGGTATATACTGTTGGATTTGCACTCCCAGGATTACTAGAGCTTTGTCTCCAGCCAAATTTTCCCTCCATTTGCTTTTGAGATAGAGTAGTTCGTAAGTTCGGATTTGCATTATGAAGTTAATCATGGTTCATAGCAGCATGAATCTTCTTGCTCCTAATGCTGTCAGCTCTTGGCATTCAAATGGATAACTATGCTACATTTTCCATAATTATTTTTGAGCTTCCTTCCCTGACAACTGCCATAAATTTTATGCTCCATGGTGCTATACATGGGAGATAGAAAGGGGAGATGTTTTGGTAGGATTGTTGATTTGGTACTGTCGTAGAATTTCATTTCCTGGTTTTGATTTTGAAACCTGGAAATAGAATACCAGGATAATGTTTAACCATACTTGTAGTTATTTTTAGCTTTTGCCCCTTTGTTAACACTTTACTGATGGTTAAACCCATTACTGCAAGCTCTAAATCAAGTAACCATAGTAATTATCTATCTTTTGGTATGAGCAAAGTGGGAAACATTTTATTGGCAGTTCTGTAATTCCTTTGCTAGTTGTGCATAGATCAGTTAATGCTATTGTATCCTTTAGGCAGAAACCTAAAATGAGTGAGGGACATATTCTGAATGCTCACAGTGAAGTGGACGTGGACTGCTGTTCTGGTGATATAAATAGCTGTTGAATAAACACAGGATTTAATTGTTTGCTGAGGGAATTGTGTGAATTAAGGTCAATCCGAACTAGTGAGTCTAGAGTTTTTCTTGCTGCTCTGGGCAAATGATAGGAGCACAAATTGCAAAACTGGGCACCCTGGTTGTGATCTCTTAGAATCGGTTCAAAATCACAAGGTGGAAGTTCTCATTTTGTTAATGTGCTAAGAGCTATGTGGTAGATTTTTTAACCTCCTGATTATCATGTGGAGCTCAAAATGAAGAACCCTTCTTAAGGCTTTTTAATCAATAAATTGATCATAACTAGATGCTTTGTAAAATGGAGGCATTAACCTTGGGGACATTGCTGTTGGTACATAATGCATGTAGTTGATCCCACCTTCAAATCTTCATTATACTTGGTGACCAATACTATCTACAGTTAGCACAAGTGTGCATCTGAACAGACATTAGACTGATGACAAGAATGGATACTGTTGTGACATCATCAGTTTTGGTGGGAACTGCTTCAGAACAGGACATAATTGCTGCTTAAATTCAAACTGATGTATGCTGTATTACAACCACTCTACATTGGTGTAAACAATCAGGTACATGAGATTTTGCATCATACTCAAGGCATGGAAGTGTTTTTGGAAGAAATAACAGTGGAAATTGATAACGTTGAGAGTGCCTGCACAGAATGATGCTATATGGGAGTACGACAAAGCTGCTCCAACTGAATGGGTTCTGAACTGTGTTATGTTAACAAATTTACTGTCACAGGATGCAAAAATTGTTTAATGGTGTAGTGCAAAGATTGTAGTAGTCTAAAATCCAAATTGTGGAGACCTAGTGGGAAGATTAGGTGAGATCGCCTATATTATTCAGTTGAAGGTCATGTCACAACACTGTTATGACCAGTTTATGCTATAATCAATGAATGAATTCAATAGAAGTTGTTAAGTATGCAAGATTGCTCTTTTGATCTATGTTTGAAAACTCACAACTTGGAGATGGCAGGAAATGGTGCCAAAGAACTTCATCCACTACAAAAGTTTACATTCATGGAGCAGTACACAAATGTGTTTGAGAGCAGTGTGAAGCAAAGGGGTGGGAATGGCACACATTGCTGTTAAGACGTGATGGAAACCATCCATCATGTTGAAATCATCAAAATGTTCTTGCTTTCAGGAAACGCGCATATATCCTGAGCATGCAAGTCTAAAGCTAGTGTACTTAAAGAATTTTTACCCCCCCCCCCCCCACCCCCTGCAGAGGGAAAGCTTTTACAGCAAGAAGACAGGAAATCTGTAAAATTTGGTTTGGTTAGAGCATGGGCATTTATATGGCAGGCAATTATTAGCCAGGGTACATGACTGAGAAGGTTTGGCCAAGTTCCATAGACAAAGAATGCAATGAATTTGAAAAGTTATGTGAGTGAAGTATTGAAGACTTCAGACCAGATGAATTGTCTAATGAGTCACAATGGGCAAAAAGAGCTACCAGTCTTTGTGATTGGTTATACTGAACGAATAAAAGTTGGTATGGAATCACAACAGAAATTGAAGCTGTAGTGAAAGTTGGTGTATAGCGTAGATGCTTCAAACTTGCACTTCGACATACTAATGAGGAAGTATGCAGAAGTATTCCGTGGTGCTGAAATGGGTATTAAAGCTCTCAGTTCCCATCCCCATATCAAAGCAGATGCAAAATAAATCAACTGCAAGCCTTGACCTGTTCCATATGGATCAAGAATGGAGTCAAGGGAGAGTTGGATAAATTGAAATGAAATTGAGTTCTAGTGAAGATGAGCCATAGTGATTGGGCACCACTTGTATAGTACTATCTAAAGTGAACAAAACTCTTGGAGTAGCCTGATTACAAGATGACCATGAACAGACAACTGAGGAATTGTAGATCCTTTGAAGCAGACAAAAATGCAAGGACCCAGACTAGACCTGTTGTGTGTATGCAAAGTTAAATGTGGATAAGGAGTCTCAGCAATACATCAAGTCCTCATTTATCTGCTGACTTGCCATCTATGGATCCACTTATTCGAGCTGCAAACGCTGGATGTGTTTTGAGCCTGGGGCAGGGTTAGGCTTGAGAGTGTGAGCCAGGTGGGCAGCTAGAGAGGGGTCAGGACTCAGAACATTGGTGATTAGGATTGTGGTCAGGCTCATGCATACTGAAACTGAAACTTGCATAGAAGTTGTTACATCCATGGAGGGGTTGACCTTTTTGCATGCATTAGTGGTATTCACATTTTTGTTGGTTATCCCTGGGAAATCTGTGCTCCTGTCCATCCTGAATAAAGAGTACTTAAAGTATTTGAAAATTAATACTGGGGGGGGGGGGGGGGGATGGGGTTTACTCCAACATTAAACCACCTTTTTGTGATGCAAAATTGGCACTGAAGATCTTTCTAGCTACGATGGGCAAGTTATTGTAAAGTAGAACTTTGCCATGGTAATAGCAATCTTAAATTGTGAAAGAAGCATAGTTGGAGAAAACTGGTTTCCTCAATTTCTATTACATAAACCTTTGGTCAAAGGTCACAAATTTTTTGAGCAATTTTTGATTCTAGGGCTGGAACACTGACAATAGTTGTGCAGAAAGTGCATTGATGTCCCCAGTCATTTACCTCAAATGTGATTGCATAATCGAATTTTGAAGTTTGATATAATATTCAATTTCAGATGCATTGTTAAAGTTAGCATATGAGAATTTGGATGTCGGGGGTGAAAGCATGTTCTTTGCACTTGAAAACAGTAGTGATTGCTGCAATAGAGTTGGTCATGATGGATAAAGATATTGCTCTTAAAATTAGTATCCAAAAATATTTAAGAAGGATGGATTGAATCAGACAAATGTCCAAATAAAGACTACCAATGGTACAATGGCACTGGAAGAAAAGTTGCAAGATTTTTGCAGTGACACCTTCATGAAGTGGATTGAATTTCATTAACGGGAAAGCTTGTGAATAAATTAAATGTGTAAATGAAATTAATATTTTAAGAAAAAGGGAAGTAGTGTTACGTGTGATTTTATTTAATTCTACTTTGCTATTTGACTTTGTTCCCTGGCGCTACTTGCATCCCAGTGCACTCCAATGTCGCGATTATTTTGATGCACCTGCCGTGAAAACTGGGCTTCCTCTTTGGTTAAACTGTGTGGTTCTTGTGTTACTTTCAGTGGTAGAGTACAGGATGTTGGCCTTTCACAAGAAAGTGCTGAGTCCTGGCTCTTCTATAGATCTTTCCACCAATTTTAAACAAATTCTGTTGTCTAGAAACCAATAAATGTGATTCCCAGTCACACAGTGAACAGCTATGAAGAGATCTCTGCACTACTTGCAACATAAGGTTTGGGATCTGTTGTCCCAATGTAGGTGCTAATCTGTAAAAGCAGTTTGAGCAAGAAGGAGACAGTGTAGACAAAAAGCTTTTGTTTGAGTACATCAAATGTCTGGGCCAGTCCTTTCAACTTTACCATATGGAAAGTGCTCTCAAAATTTGAGGATTTTTCATGAAGTTAATTTGATTGTTCATTTTGTTTTTTTACTTTTATCTTAAAGAATGTGATTGTAACGATCTTGGCATCGAGACACAGCAGTGTAACCAGACAGATGGACGCTGCATCTGTCGAAAAGGGATTGCTGGTGAACGCTGTGATAGATGTGCCCGAGGGTACTTCGGTACATTCCCTCACTGTGAACAGTGCCATGCGTGCTTCAGTCTCTGGGATAAAAAAATTGAAGAGCTGACCACTCAAAGCAAACGACTTGTAGAACAGGCTGATACAATCAAAGCCAATGGAGTTATTGGCCCTTATCAAGAAACAGTTAATGCTGTGCAGGAAAAGATTAATGAAATACAATCTCTGCTTGCTGCAAATCCTGCAACTGAACCACTTGACAATATTGAGGATCTTTTGGAAGAAGCCAGGTAAGTAGGCTCAGTTTACATTAATGTTCTCTCCCTTCTACATACAGGAGCAGAGTCCTGCACGTTACAATGTCAAGTTTGTTATTGAGAAATTGGTTGGAGACCTGGAAAGAGAGAGAAAGCAAGAATTACATGAATGTTGACTTTTGTATTCTTAAAATATCTCAGTGTCCTATTCAATGAAGTGTAGTCTCTATATTAGGGTCAGAGTTGTATAGCACAGAAATGGGCTCTTTGGCCCATTTTTTCCCCCCTCTCCCCCCCCCCCCCACCCCCAAGTCAGTCTTGCCTTTTCAAATGCCTCTCAAACATAATGATTGCATCTAATTCCACAACCTTTGGCAGTGCATTCCAGAATTTTTTAAAAAATTCCCCTCAAATCCCCTTTATAACTCCTTATCACTTTTCTTGATACCCCTACCACTGTGGAGAAAATATTGACTATCTGCCCTATCAATGTCCCTTATAATATTATTATTCTGTATTGGGTCACCTGTCAGCCTCTTTAGTTATGGGGAGAGATCGAATAGGCTGGGCTCATTTTCCCCAAAGCAAAGTCCTCCAATCCAGGCATCATCGTAATGAATCTCCTCTGCACTCTTTCCAGTGCAATCACATCCTTCCTACAGTGTGGCAACCAGAACTGCACAATACCCCAAGCACTGCCTAACTAGTGTTTTGTAAATTTGCAACATGATGACCCAACTTTGGCATTCTGTGCCCTAACCAGTGAAGGAACATGCCGTATGTACTCTGCCTTCACTCTGTACCTCTGCCACTTTCAAGGAACCATGGATTTGGACTTGAACCCCAAAGCCCCTCTGTTTATCAGTATTCCTTGGTGCCGACCATTTCTATTTGACTTCTCAAAATACATCACTTCACACTCGTTGGGATTAAATACCATCTGCCAATGCTCTGCCCAACTTTCAAACTGATCTGTATCCTATTGTAACCAGAGGCAACCTGCCTCACTATCTACATCACCAATTTTTTGTGTCATCCGTAAACTTGCTAATCATATGTTATGCATTCACATCCAGGTTGTTAATGTATATCACAAACAACACTGGTCCCAGCATTGATCCCTGTGGTACACCTCTGGTTACAGACTTCCAATCAGAAAAGCATCCCTCCACCATTACCCTCTTCCTTCAGTCACCTTGGATCCCATGTGCCTTAACGTTCTGGACCAGCCTACCATGCAGGACCTTGTTACGTGCCTTACTAAAATCCATGTAGACAACATATACTGCCCTGCCTGCATCAATCTTCATTACCTCCTCAAAAAAAAGTCCATCAAATTAGTGAGACAGGATTTCCCATGCTATTCCTAAATCAGTCCCTGCTATTCCAAATGTGTATAAATCCTATCCATTAGAATTTTCTCCAATAGTTTCCCAACCAATGATGCAGGGCTCACTGACCTGTAGTTAACTGACTTGTCCCTGCTGCCCTCCTTCAAGGAACAACATTAGCTCACCTCCTGTGTTTGTCTACCTCCTTTCTTGCTTCCCATGGCATGTTGGGATAGATTTCATCCAGCCCTGGGGATTTATCCACCCTTGTGCATTCCAAGACCTCTAACACCACCACTACATGTTCCAGCCTGTCAATTACATTTCCCTGAACTCACTATCTTCGACAGGTGCAGGTGGGGTATTGTTGGCTTGTACAAATCTTCCTTGATACTCAGGTTTATCTGTCAGAGAGTTGTACAAGATTGAATGTCCTCATATGTGTTGGTCCAACATCAGTACATTTGCTTTGCAGTAGGAAAGGTAATGTCTGGCACCATTGGAATCCATTGATGAGAAATTAAAATGCATGATTAACTGAAGTATCCAAATACCCTTATTCCCTATTGTAAAATCATCATGTTGTACATCAAAAGTTGTAATGGAGATTCTTTTTCTAAGAGTTATACTGTTCCTTTACTGCAAGCTTCTAAAAGCAGAAGATTAAAGGGCTGTTTTGGGAATTGCTTGAATAAAACAAAATCTGAGCCAGCTGACATTTTAAATTTGGAAATCTTGGTTGATGTACAGCCATCTGTACACAAAATTTCATTTCATTATGTTAGTCTTTAGTTTATTCTACTTGTGGTCTGGCAGCATGTTGATTCAATCTGGAAATGTTATTGAGAGAAACCATCTGCAACACAGCTGTGAAGTAAAGTTTCATGCTTTTTACAAACATTTTTTGGCTTGATTTGACAATTGAGGCTCATGTTTGGTGTGTTGCGATTTAAAGGAAATCCTGGAGCAGAATATCTCAAGTTCCTCGGGTTATTTCTGCCTAGATTCAAAAAAAAAGAAAAGGTTGAAGGAAGAATATTAGGTATTCTGCAGCACATGACCTTCCCCCTTTTTTTTTTAAATGTACCCTCCAGCCACACAGACCACTCGCTGAACCTTTCATTCCTGTCCGTGCCTCGAGTCCATACAGGTACTTGTTGGTTTGGTCCACTGCGTCAGTTTGTTCTGTGCTATCATTTTTGTTACTGTGAAATTTGAAATACCATGCACTTAAGGTAAAGTGGCTTTATTTATTCTTAAGGCTTAATTATCTGAATGTGCAGTTTGGTATATTGAGGTTATTACAAATCCAGAGTCCAAAATCTACAGCTCCATCTTGAATATGCTTGAATATATTCAAAAATGGTTAGTCCTTTGGACTAGAGTTGCTGTCTCTGGGAATTGGATTCATTGAGAATGAATTAATAGTTGTATATTAAGAAGTTGGGATAGTGTGTGGATTGAATGAGAACCTGTAGTTAGTAGTGTCCTCAGTGGTAGTGGTCGGAAGTTTGGGTAATGCTGTCAGAGGAGCCAAGATTGAAAGCTGCAGTGAATTTTGGAGCAGGGACACATCCCATCCAATGTGCACTGGTGGTGAGGGAGAGATTTTTTTGGTTGGTAGATAAAGTACCGGACATGCAGGCTACTTTATTCTTGATGATGTTGAATTTGAGTGGAGTAAAAAGTCTCTCTTACTTTCAAAGTCTGAACTCTTTGAATGTCTTTTCCCATCCAAGTCAGTTACACGAAACCGTAGTCATAGTCATACAGCAGAGACCCCTTCAGTCCACCACATCCCTTCCTCTCTCTCAGTTTTGAGTTATGTACAAGAATATCAAAATCCCTCTGAACACTGGCTAAAAGTTTTGAGTCAAGAACTTTTATCAAATGCTACTCCTAAATGAAATAATGGTATTAAGCTTTAAAACTCTTGATTTTAGGAAAAAAGTGGCTGATCTTGCAAAAAAAGTGAATGGAATTGAATTGGATCTTGCAGCAACAGAAGACCGAAATAATGTGACTGCCACAGAACTAAATGGCCTTCAGAGTGAGACTGAGGGCTTAAAAGCCATTGTGAGTGAACTATCAGAGCGGTTGGAATACATTAAGAACTCCGATATCCATGGCAAGTAATTAATTACATTTTATGGAATTGTAATGTTACCCTCAAATGGAAAAATAACCTGCCCTGCACACGTGTGGTTGGTTTGCACTGAATTTCGAATGGTGTGCAGTGTCTTTAGAAATGCAAATCACCTAGCAAAACCCCAGCGAATGTTTAGATATTTCCGAATGTATCTGCTTTTCTAAACAGTTCTCCAGTATGTCTTTTGGTGTAAAATGTCATAATTTTTTCAAAGTATTGAGTTTAATATATCACACCATTAATTTCTATATTAGGCTACACTACTGTTGTTCACTTTAGCTGCGTAAAAAAAAAATTATTTGCCACAGTTCTGATTAGTTGAGATTAGATGTATCGCTTACAGACAGTACACCAAGTTTTCTGTTGCTCTGCAGAATTCACTTCTGCATTACTAAAGTATGATTTGATGTTTTCTAATCTTTACAATTTTAGGAGCCCTGGACAGTGTCCAGAAATACAGTAAACAATCTGTAGAGGCTGAAATACAAGTTAATGCTTCTACCACTGATCCTGACAATATATTACTGGAATCTTCCACCATTCGACATAAGGTGGATGAAATGATTTCACAGAGTGAGGAGCACTTTGAGGAACAGCAAAAGGAACATTCACAAAGTCTGGAAGAATTGGCCGAGAAATTGCAGAATCTAGATCTTTCACCATTAAGTGAAAAGGTACAGTATTTGTTTCTACACCTTCAGGGTGACTTTTAATATTATAAAACATGATGGGAATTCTAATCTGTTCTAACCAACCACTTCTAGTGATGCAGTGGAATAAGATTGTGTGAACATATCTGCAGTGATAGCAAGGTACATTTGTCAGACAATGCTAGTTCCTAGTAATTGAGTGCAGAATGGATGTACTCCATCTAAACTAGATGATTTAACCTTTCAGCATGGTGAATGCGACATTGATCTACTTGCTCTCTCGCTTCTAATTTTAATAATTTTTGATTAGATAAAAATGAGCTCTGCAGGGGTTAATTTGTATGAGCTAAACTTGTGTGTTTGTCCAGATTTGTGGGAGCCCTGCAGGAATATCTTGTGACGAAGCAAAGTGTGGAGGTCCAACCTGTCAAGCTGATGACAAAACCAGAAAGTGTGGAGGGCCTGGCTGTGATGGACTTGTAACTTTAGCTCATAATGCATGGCAGAATTCTATGGATTTTGATACAGAAATCCTAAATGCTTTGGCCGAAGTGGATCAGCTCTCTAAAATGGTATGTTTCTTTTCAGAAATTTAGTTGGAAAAATTAATGTGAATTTTTGAAGTAATTTGTAGCTTTGTTTTTCCATGATCATTATCCCAAGAACTTGATCCTTTTTGACAGTAAACCCTGCTTCAGTGGTCAGTAAGATACCAGTTGCTAATACAACACCAGTTTGTACCAATTCCAAAATCAAGACCACCAATGACATTCCACAGAAAAGTTGGAGTAAGATAAACACTTAGTTTGTGCATCACATACAAATAGTAATTGCTTAGTTATCTGTACTATACAATATAAAATTTCTGTGGGATTTGGCAAAGAAGAATAATATATAACCTGCCTTTAGTATAATTAGCTGGGTTGTTTGAATTTAGAGTTTGTACAAAGCTCTCATTATGTAATTCAATTTTAATATGATGGAAATCTCTATATATGAACAGATTTCAGAAATCAGCTCTGTGTTGGGTAATATTTTTAGTACAGAAGCAATGCACTGAGATCCCAGAAATTTGAAAGAAAAATGAAAATGTTGGGAATACTCCAAAGGTCCTGTAGCTTTGGAGAGACACAGGTCATTGGCCCATATCATTAACTTTCAACAGAACCTGATATAAGGTCACTGACCTGAGTTAAATCTCTCACTGCCTCCCCAGATACTGCCAGACATGCTAAGTATATCCTGAAGTTTATATTTTGCTCTTCTCCAGCATGATATAGCCCTGCTGATTGTGACTAGCTGCTTTCACCAGGCAATAAGCTTTTGAATTCCCACAGATGGCAAAGACAGAAGCGCTATTTGTATTGCATTAAGCAACTTTTGAGTACTTTTGGGTAGGCTGAGCTGGTCAATTTTTTGCATATCATCACAGTGGGATTGTCGCGGCTTCTCAGCAACGACAAAAATATTTGTGCAGTCTGTATGATGCAAGCAAAATATCCCAAAGTATTTCAAGAGTATTAGCAAACAAAATTTGATACTGAGATGCAAAGATATTTGGACAGAAAACTAAATCTTGTTCAGTGGTGGGTGTTAAGGAATTTCCAGCTTTAAGTGGGTCAAGGCAGGCTTTTGAGAAGTAATTTCAGAACTTGAGACCAGAGAGCTCTCGGTATGACCAAAAAAACATAAGCATAAGAGACCAGAATTGGAGGAGCTTAGAGACTTGGGTGTTTTAAGCTGAAGATGGAGAAATCAGAATCAGGTTTATTATCACTGACTTGTATGATGTGAAATTTGAGATTGAAAGCAAAAAATATGAATATTAAATTTCAAACATTACTTAACCAGAAATCAGCATGTTATTGAGCAAAGGACGAAGAAGGATAAAGCTCGTCAGGTGGTCAGCATAGGAAGCAGAGCAAAGACCTATTAGTGCTTTGAGCTTGGGCATCCATTGGTGAGACAGTGTGGCTGTAACTGCTTTTGTCCCACATCAGTTGGTATCTGTGATTAACAAAAATCTGCCAGTTCAGTATCAGTTGTGACTTAGTTTGTAGCGTTCTTGCATTTAAGTCAAAGAATGTCAGGTATTAGACCCACCCAAGATTTGAGCAGTAGAATCTCAGCTGATATTCCAGTTCTGTTTGGAGTGAGTGCAGCACAGTCAGAGGGACAATCTTTTGGAAGAGCCATTATTCAGAGACCCTGTCTGTACTCACACCTGGATGTAAGAGATCCCACAATACTATCTTGAAGAACACGAGTTACTCCTGACATTTGGGCAAATGTTAATCCCCTAATCGAGTGTGAAAACATTATCTCACCATTGTTGTTGGCGGGAGCTTGCTGTGTGGAAAGTTTGGTGCTGCATTTCCTACAGTGCAGTCATAACTGTTTCAAAAGTATTTTAGCTGCAAATGGCTGTCAGATATGATGGTGGACATAATTGCAAGTCATTTTCTTAAACTGCATTGAAAATTATAGGGAACACAGCAGGCAAACAGTTGGCTGAAGCACTTGGCAATAACAGGACTTGCTGATTAAGATGCAGATGATCTTCACTATGACTAAGAGATGATGCAGATTGTAATTGTGTTCTTTGCTGGGGATAAACCTTCCCCTGCCATAGTACCTGTTGTGGTTATAAAATCATACAAAATTTAGATACTGATTAACCTGCCAAAGTTTTGTTTTGTTGTGTTCCATATCCATTACAATTCCTGTGCAGCTGCAATTTTAACAGGTTTCTCTAGGTGTTCACTCGTTATACAAGGGGCACTGATGGCTAGTAATTATGTATTCCTGCAGGTCACTGATGCAAAGGTTAAAGCAGATGAGGCTAAATTAAATGCACAAAAAGTCCTGCAAAAAACAAATGCAACAAAGGAAAAAGTGGATAAGAGCAACGAAGATTTGAGAAATTTAATCAAGCAAATCAGAGAATTTCTTACACGTAAGAATTGAAACAACTTCTAATGTTGTACTACATTTATCTCTACATGATTATTTAAAATCACTGTCATAACTGTATAAGGAATAACCAAATGATCATTGAGTTTAGTGATATTAAAAAAGTTAAATTTGCTGTTGCTGTCCAGAAAACTAAAGCAGTCGATTTTAAAGATGTTTATTCATGATTATTTGCACAATATTCCTGATATATTCCACATATTGCAACCTTGAAATGTCTTTTATTAATTTCAGTAAGACTCATTCCATCTCTGGCCTTGTGACAATGTTTCTTTATCATGTTTTTTAAATGAATGGATTGCGTTTGTTCATACTTGTGACGTGGGAGGCCATTTCTGCCTATTGAGCCTATGTCAGTTCACAAAGCAGTCCCATTTCCCCACTAATTTTCTCTGGAACCTCACCTCCCATTTCTGCAACTCTTACTATTATTGTGCCTCTTCCCCCAACCCCAACATCAGATTCCTAGATTTTACATACTAGAGTCAATTCACAGTGATTAGTTAACCTAGCAACATGCATGTCTTGAGGAAACCCACATGGCCACGGGGAGAATATGCAATCTCCACACAACACTGGAGATCAAGACTGAGGAGCTGTGAGGCAGCACCTCCTGCCAGTTGTGCCACTCACTGTTATCCTTCATTAACTTGAAGGTGCAAAGCGAAATGGATAACAGTGCCAAACTGTTATTTCTTAATATATGGGGGTTAACTGGTTTGTTTGCTACTTCATTGGATGCAGTACTTCTGATAAGTAGAAAGTAAATTATTGTTGTACTTAGTTCCTCGATCCATGAATGTTATCAGTTGTTGGGATCCTGGAATGAAAAATACATAGCCCCAAAAGCAGGATTGCATATTGCCAAGTTTACTCAGCAATTTACTGATTGGGGATTTCCTATAACTGTGCCATATCTCTTGGAGCTAGCTACTTTGTACCATTCCTGTACCCTGACCTCAAGCCCCTTGTATTTTAACACAATTTTTCTCGATAAGACATTAAGTCTTTACAATCCTTTGCACAATTACAATACTTCCTTTTCATTCTTCTGATGTTCTTAAATTTATTGTTTGTGTATTGCCTCAACAACCTAAAGAAATTATTTCTCCTTTACCTGATCAAAATAACAATTTAGAAGTCCTTTTTTTTCAGATTTCTTTTCACTAAAACAAAGACATTTTAATCCTAATTAAAGCTGCTTATCCTAGGTATCATCTTAACACATTTGTTATACATGTTTTATAGTAATTATTTTCCCCAGATACCCAAAGCCAGACAATATTAACTGCAGTCCATCATTTGAATATGGTTTGTGTTGCCTCCTATTTAAAAAGCAAAGGACATGATGTGATGTACCATGATAATGTATTCAAAGCCCTCAAAATACCAACCCATAAAATGACCTTTAAGTCATATCCATACAAATATTTCCATTAACCTGCAATGAAGATTCTTGAATTGAAGGGCTTCTCTTGCAAGATTGTAGATGTCTCAAACTGAATAACACTTTTGAACATGTTCCAGTCACTAGTTAGAATACCTGTGTTATTGTTAATTGAGGCCATTTCCAAGAGAGGCTTTCATTGGGAACTTCTAAAAGTTGCCATTCTCTTCCATCTGTAGTGGAGGAACTAACGGTGGTGATGCTGCTCTTTTATCATACGAGTACAGCATCTTGGAAACGGATTGCAAGTAGTTAAAATCTACGTGGCATATTCACACAATATTTCAGTGTCTATATCCATTAGGCAGAAATAGTCGACATTTTGGAATTTTGAGTTTGCAAGATTTGTTATTAACGCCTTTACATATTTAGACAATTGATCATGACGTCCTTGAGAAGATGATAAACCTAAGAGGGTGCATTCATAAACAATTAAATTATAAAATTTTTTCATTTGTTTTATTGCAACCTTCTCCTTTAAGTGCAGCAATTTCAGTGAAACTTCTCTTTAGTGTAGAATTTTGTTGCAGTTGAAACAACTAGATTTATTTTTCACATTAAAGATCAAGTGTAGATGAATCAAGATCCAGCCGCAAAAGACAGCATTTTGGTCTTTCCTCAGTGACGTCCTGAAAGATAATTCCAGACTGATGAATCATATTTTGGGTTATCTTTTTTTGCAGCGACATATTGCACACCATTTTCCTTTAAAACATTAATTATTTAATCCAGAAGTATTTCAACAGGTTTATTTACTTCCCCTGCAGAGGATGGTGCTGATTTAGAGAGCATTGAAGCTGTTGCCAATGAAGTATTGAAATTAGAAATGCCAACTACTCCACAGCAGCTTCAGGACCTGACCAATGACATTCGTGTCCGGGTAGAGAGTCTGTCAGATGTAGAGGTGATCCTAAACCAGAGTGCAGCAGACATTGAAAGAGCAGAAACACTACTAGATGAGGCCAGGAGATCCAGGTAAGTCAAAATTGCTTTACCTACTAGCTACGTCCTTCATTTAAAATTAATATTTTCTACTGGTCCTCTCATCTTAACAGTATATTAAGCATACTCCTTCAAAGCCAGTGCAACATGCACAAAATGCTGGAGGAACTCAGCAGGTCAGGCAGCATCTACGGAGCGAAATAAACAGTCAACGTTTCAAGTCGAGACCCTTCATCAGGACTGGATAAAGGGTCTCAACCCGAAATGTCAACTGTTTATTTCCCTCCGTAGATGCTGCCTGACTTTCCGAGTTCCTCCAACGTTTTGTGTCTGTTGCTCCAGATTCCAGCATCTGCAAAACCTCTTGTCTTTCAAAGTCAGTAACTGATTTCCTAAATTCAATATGTTAATGTAATCTTTAATTTTTTTCAGTTGCTACCATCTGTCACCTAAAACCCAGTGGCTATCGGTATTCACATGAAAACCCACCTTACAAATTACTGGTTTCCTGGCATGTTGTTTGAAGTTCTTCATTTTAATGTATTTTGGACTGCTCAAACCTCCAGGAACTAATCCAATTAGATTAAAAACCCTACAATGGAAGTGATTATTTCTTTTTAAATGGAATGTCTCCCTTGCCCTCTATGCCTTTACAGAATTCGTGCAACAGATCTTAAAGTCTCAGCTGATCGTGTAAAGGAGGCCTTGCATGAAGCTGAAAGGGCACAAAATTCAGCAACAAAGGCCATCAAACAGGCTAATGAAGACATTGAGGGAACACAAGATCTTCTGACTTCAGTATGTGACTATTTATGCAATATGCCGATACTTAAGTTGTGATCACTATAGTACAGCTTCAGATATCCTTGAAACATTAAATCAGATCTCAGTTTTACTGTAGTCTTAATATTCATTGGTCCGAAGTGACCACAATCATCTGTTCATGTCAGTTTATTAATGTTTCCTCCATCTCGCTTTGCATGGAAATAAGATAAACCTTTTTTAAACAATCTTTATCAGTCATTTGACATTCTTTCACAGCAATGATGTATTGTTTGTTTTTTTTGTCAGCAAAAATTGTTGATCTTTCTTTTCTCTTTTGTGGACATTGGTGCTAATCTGTGAGAAATGAATAATTTATTGTAATTCAATTTTCCCTCACTTCACAGCCCCAAAAATTGGATTCTTACAAATGTACTGTTTCCTTTTGAATAAATCTTGACAACATCATACTTGCTGTAGATACAAAGTTAATGTTGTCAGTGAGTTGTTTGGATGTTGTAGCTGAGTTGGACTAATATGGCTCTGTAAACTTAGATAGAACATTACAAAATAATGATCACGATTGGGAATCCTGAGTGGATTACTGTGGTCATCCACAGTCCAGACATACTGAGGGTATTTGCAGTGCCCCCAGCTGAATTGACAATCCACACATACCAGGAATCTGAGAGTTTCATGGTCTGGACAGCTCATATGAGGTGTGGAATCCACCCACCAAGCCATGGAAAGGATTTAGGAATTTACCTTTTGAGCTGGCTGAAATATTTGTTAAATAACCATTCTTCAAAAGTGGCTACAAATTAGAAATTTAGTTTTCTCGTTAGGATTTTGTTCTAGAATTGTATTTAATCCCTGTCAGATTCAATTAAATGTGTTAAATCGCCATGATTCTGTCGTCTGATACTTGTGAATTTAAAGCTAACCCCAGAGCACTAAGCTGGGTGCTGATGTTGTAGTCTGAAGAGTCTTTGAACTGTCTTTTGTAGGTTCATGTTTCCTGATAAAATGCCGGTATTTCATTCATTGCCTGCAGCTGCATTGCCATTTGTATCAACAAAATAGTCCAAGCTCACTCCAAGGCACTGTGACTTCTGTGATTAGATCAAAGAACAAGAGCAAAGTTAACTATTACAGACTCCTAAGTGCATATTTGTTTGACAGCAAATGCACAGTGTAATCTATTCCAATTAAAACTGTCTTTTATCTCTGTCTCATCTTCAGTTTTAGCATGTGGCTTTGTCTGCTTCAATAATCCATTCATGCTTGCAGACAGACAACTGTTTGTTTAAACTTATCTAAATGAAATGTAAAACAAATCTAACTAATGGCAAAGAAAGTAGCAAAGAATTGAAAAGTCCATGGGTATTGCAACAAAATGTCCTGCAAGTTTGCATACATAACAAATCAATGTTACAGGGTTAATAGAATTTGTTGCACTTGGGTTAGCTATATTAAGGAAGATTGATTTAACTACATAATGCTAATAGTGGATGCAGACTAACCTTGTATTCAATCTCTGATTTGCCCAGAATTTGTATTTATCTGAAGCTACTAAATTTTCCAGATCATTACATTCTCAGTTCCTTTCATTCTTCTTTCGTATGACACGATAAGCCTCCCACTCGTATGTCCAGCCTGTGAAACCACAGTGACCTGAGAAATGAGGTGCCACCATCTACACCTTGATAGGCTGGTTGAAATGCTTGGTTTGGGACTTAAGGCCACTGTTACATGTGTTGTTACATGCAAACTGTCATTTGTTGGAGCAGCTGGCCACAACGTCCATAGCTTTGTGGAAGGCAGTATATTGTCTTTGGAAGAAGACAAAACCAGGAGTCTTCCTTAGTTCAGTGACAAGGTGTTTCTTCCCTGTCCCACAGTTCCTTCCGCCTGGATAATGGGTTTGTGAAGGTTCCTGTTACTGTCTGTTGGAAAAACTTGTCAAAAACGAGACCAGATCTTTACACACCAGAAGTATTATCTGACTGAAAATGTGTTGATTGATATAGTGTTGAACTGTTGCTTCTAAGTTACAATGGCAGGAAATGAATTGTGCTTGCATTATATGTTTGTACTATCCTGTAAATTTTTGTCTCTTTGAATACATTTTAGATTGAATCTGAGACTGTTGCATCAGAACAAAGTCTCAACAATGCTACTGTACGCTTAGCACGGATTGAAAAAGATATTAATGAACTAAAGCAAAAGACTGCTGACAATACAAATGCTGCAGAAAACATAGGAGAAACAGCAGAGAGAGTAAAGCAGGCTGCAACTGAGGCCAAACAGGTAGGCATTAATTTGCATATAAATATTTGTATGGAACTCTAGAATTTCCCAAAATGCTTTAAGCGAAATTTGGAACCAATTTTTGTTGTGAGTATTCATTAATTGAGAGGAATGTTAGCCAGGAAATTTAACTACCTTCTTTAATCCAATGGTATCTCTGAGTTCTTCAGGTTTACCTGATAGGATCCAGTCTTGATGGATCTGGTCTTGAATCTTGTATGAATTACTACAATTAACACTGCTGCTTTCATTCAACTAGAATTAACATTTAAACTGGAAAATATTTTACTGGCCTGTTGAGTTTTAAAAATGGTATTGCATTAATTATTTGCTAATTATGGCCTACTATAGAAATCACTATTACTGACTCTATCATGTTTTCCTCATTTTAGAGGGGTAGTTGGT